>NW_005054309.1:6759648-6764190 GCF_000277835.1 Geospiza fortis | reverse complement strand
TTTTTCCCTTAAAAGTTACTCAGACCTTGGGGAAATGAAAGGATCCGCGGTTGCTTCTGCGAGGGCTCCGGGCTGGAGCTGGTTTGGGGTAGGAGCGGTAAATGCGCCTTGCGGACGGTCCCGCACAGCCCGGAGCTCCCGCTCTCTCTCCATCCCTGGTTCCCACTGCCCGCGGGGAGCCGCTCCGTGTTCTGCTCTTTGCTTTCTGTTCGCCCAGAAACGGGACACGAGCGTGGTGTCTCTCGCCCGAGTTTAGAAACTGAACGGTGTGTTTACTAAATATTGAAACAGACTCCGCAAAACACAGTGAGCTGTGTCAAGTGTTGAAAACTTTCTGCAAGCCGTGAGCGCAGTCGGGAGGATGGCAGGACGCGCTCCCCTCGGGGTTTGGGGTGTGCTCAGGGTACCAGAAACGCAGCTGGGAAATTTCGCAACTTTCAGTCTAGGACAACATTGTCATTGTCGCTCTTCTATGTCATCCTCGGTGTCTTTGTTTCTGCATCCATGCAGAGCTCCTTGACTTCGGCAGGTGTTCGTCTCCTGTAGCTGAGACGGCCTCAAAATTGTAATTAAAATAAACTCCGTAACGAGCGTGGAGTTGACACTTGCAAAACAGCACTGAGGCATCTCGCTGACTTCAGCTGAAACTTGCGGAATTGTTGCTGACTCATCAGGACAGAAATATTCGGGGGAGAAATAAAGAATTTAGATTTTTAACCCTGATATGAACGGCCTGTTTCATGTTGGCTTATTTATTACTCGGTACATATTTCTTGCATTTACAGGCAAATTTATTTGTTCAGTGGTTAGCATATGGAAAGCATTAGATGACTGAAACTGTAACGATGCCAGTCTTGTATCTCAAGCAATATCTGTATGTATTTTTAGAATTTTAATCTAAAGAGCTCTTGTATGAGTCCCAGTACATCCATAACACAGCATTTATCTTTGCTATCATCAAAATACTAAAAAGTGTCTCCTGAATTTTGGTCATGGATCACATTCCTAGTAGATGTCTTAACTGTATGATAATCTACCATAAAGTTAATGACCTGAAACAAGCTGAAGAGTGATCTTTTGTCGTTTATCTCTAGGAAGTTTTTTTTCTACTGGAGTTTATTAATTAAAAATTTTACTCCAGAGCTACACACACAACATTTTGTTTAAAAAGTTATCCCACAGAAACATCCTTTTTTCCAAGTTTCATCAGATATTTCTTGGATTTAGTGTCTGTCTAAACTTTGCAGAGTTGTTTTTTCACATCCTTAAAATTATGAGAGTTTTACATTGCTGAAGATATTGGCTGAAACAATACTAACAGGTCACATTGTTTGATAATGAAGCAGCATTTTGTTTGTGATAATGGAAAAATGGTATTTTTTGCATTGAACAGTTGGGTGCAGGTTGTTTATCTGAAGCAGAAAATAAGGTTTAAATGGGAAGAAAGTCAGAATTGTCTAAGTTAATAGAAGGATACTTGTGGTTCACATGGATGTCACAAGCTGCAGTTTTTGGTAGCAGCTCCCATAGTCATGCTGGATCATATGACTTCTCGCTCCGTTAATCCTCATAGCTGAAGTCTTTGCTTGTCACTGCTGTGGTACATACCTGCATTATTTCTTCCCCCTTTTTAAATAACCTCAGGCTATGAATACAAACCAGACAAGAATAGACCTTCAAAGTGCTTTATCTCCCCCTTAATAAACAGATTTATTTCAGAAGTTCTTTGTGATTCACATGTAATCCTCCAGGGAACGTGTGCTGTAGATCTTCATTATGGCAATCTGTCAAATAGACATTTCTAAATCCTCAGACTTTTTCAGTGGCTCTGGATCTTCTACTCCAAACCTAATTTTGTTGGCAAGGCCAGTATTCCTGCAGCATAGAATTGCCTAAACACTGCTTGGGAAGTGTTATGCTTTCTCGTTTTGTTTGGTTTCTTTTTCTTCTTTTCCAACCCTCTCCTCCCCTGTGATATTTGCTTTGGTGTTTGGACACATGCATTATAAATACATTTATAAATGAGTTCATTAGGAGTATGCAATGTAATATGAGGACATCATTGGCTCTGAATTAAAACTTAGTAGGACTGGGATCCTGTTTGGCATTTTTGTGCAGATCATACTTCGTTTTGCAAGTAATCCTGCTACGAAATGGGCCTTGTCTGCAGCTGTGGGATCCAGATACTGATGTGGAAATTGCCTCCAGTAAGCAACTCAGTGTTCTGACTGGGAAAGGAGTTTCTAGCCAGGTGAGGGTCAGTCTCTTCTTCTAAATAACAAGTAAAAGGACAAGAAGAAGCTGCTTATGCCTGGGGGGGGTTTAGATTGGATGTTGGAAAAAAAATTCTTCACAGAAAAAGACTGTTGAGCACTGGAACAATCTGCTCAGGAGAGTGGTGGAGTTGTCATGCCTGGAGGAATTTAGAAGATGTGTAAATGTGACACTTGGGGACACTTTTTAGTGTTGGGCTTGGCAGTGCTGGGTTAGTGGTTGGACTCCATGTTCTTAGAGGCCTTTTCCAGCCTAGGAGGTGCTGTGATTCTATCGTCAGTTGAAAACAAAGCATTGTGTTCTCAAAGACTTGGCAACATGTGCACCACAGCGCTTTGTTCCTCCTCAGGCGTGCATCTCTTGGGTCTGTCAGTGTGCCTGGTTAATGCTGCTGTGCAGGGAAGCAGCAAAGGTCGCTGTTCATCCTCCAGTACCTGTACAGTTTCAAAAAACCGATAATCAAGTGCACCTGTCACAGCCCAGGCTGAGTGCAGAAAAGGAGTTGTTTTCTCTCAGCCATCTTCTTGCCATGGGAGCTGTTGGTCAGTTGGGATCTAGCAGGGAAAAAGAGACTGCATATCTGAAAACATAGTCAAGAAGTAAGCAAATGAAGGTTCACCAACACTGCTTCTTCTGGCTTCTTGTGCAAATGTGTTTGCAGTTCTTCGTGGATATCTGAGGCACAGAATAGGCACAGGAACTGAATAAAAATGGGAATATGCTATTATTTATTACTGATCTGTTACTTGTGTTGAAAATTGATGATACAACACTATTGACATGGGTTGTTGGCCTCAGTAAGCCTTGACTTTGAATTCAGGCTGGTTAACTCTGCATGCTACTAAGTACATCATTCCACATTATCCAGAGCCAGAGGATTCAGCAGTCACACAGTTGTTCTGGGCTTTCTGCTTGAAAATCAGAGGGATGTGTCTCCCAAACACATGTAGGGAGGGGGATATATGCAACAGGGAAGTTGAATTGGTAGAATTGTTGGGTCTGTTGTTTAGTTTTCTCTGGATTGCTTGTTTTAGCTTCTCAGTTAACTGTTTTCCATGTAAATACAGATTAATTTGAGGGAACTTGTAGAAAAGCTCCTGTATGGCCCAATCTCTATGTGACTGGGCAGGAAATGTACCGTGTCTTTGCATTTGGCACTAGTGAGATCACACCAAGAATCTTCTGTCAAGTTTGGGTGTTCATACTTCAAGCAGGATGTTGGAGTCAAAGAGACTTCAGAGAAGCACTCTAAGAATGAAAAAGGGCTGAAAATAGCTCCTGAGGGAGAAATTCTAAGAGCTCAGTATGTTAAATATTATCAAAGAGAAAGGAGGGGAGGGACTTGATTGCAGTGTTAGAGTGTGCGCCTTGTGAACTGAAATTTCTGATGAAGCAGAAAATGATGGGATATGAAGATCTGGCTAAAATATGAGCCAGACGCATTTGCAGTAGAAATAAGAACTGCATCTTCAGCAAGAGGGTAATTTATTGCACATAATGGTAGGATATTCATCAAAGGAAAATTTTAATTCGAATACGGTATTATTCCTTTAAGATGTACCTGAGTAAAACTTAATTGAGGGCATGTGTCCATGTGCTACACAAGTCACAGCAGATGATCAAAGTATTTTTTTCTGTATCTAAATACTTGCATGTACATAAAAAGACAATCATAAAATATGGTTAGCCCAGGAGACTGTTGAAATTAGAACAGAACTGATGGATAACGGAAGACTTTTAGTGTCTAAAATGCCTGGAAATGATGAATCACAGGATACTTAGTCGGGAGAGATGTCTGGAAATCCTATAGTCCAACCTCCAAAACAAAGAATTCTTAAACAAGAACTTGTTTTAACTGTACTGAAGGTTGAAAAGTTGGGTTGGCGAGTAATTCTTTAGCAATGCAAAGATGTCATTACACTCAATTTCTGCATTCAGAGGTCTTGGCCATTTTACATACTTATTTAATGTGCCAGTTGCTAAGATTCCTTACAGGTTTTCATGAAAGTGCTGTGGAAATTAAGGTGGTTGAAGTTCAGAATCTGAAAGAAAGGTGAAATTAAAAAAAAAAACAAACAAAAAACCCAAAAATCCTGCTGTCATTGAGTAAGTTTCATAGAAGAGAACACTTGGGCTGCTATAGAAAACTGCTGAATACAACACGGTGGTAACAGAACATACTGTGTGTGTGTGGGAATTATTGGAGGGTTTGCAAGGAGGGATTTGTAGATCCTGCAGAGATTTGGGGGAAATCTGTGTTATAATGCA
>NW_005054309.1:6669011-6759627 GCF_000277835.1 Geospiza fortis | reverse complement strand
GAATGTTCTGAGGTTTTTCCTGTGCTCAGTTTTACATGCCTTTAGCAGTCAATGCTTTCAGGTCTTAGGCTTAGTGGAATTGTAGGCAGCTGTGCTGGTTTTGCTGGGGATAGAGTTAATTTTCTTCCTAGTAGCTGGAACGGGGCTATGCTTTGGATTTGTGCTGGAAATGGTGTTGATAATAAAGGGATGTTTTGGTTAGCTCTGAGTAGTGCTTGCACAGAACCAAGGCCTTTTCTGCTCCTCACCCCACCAGTGAGGGGGCTGGGGATGCACAAGGAGTTGGAAGGGTCAGAGTTGGGACAGCTGATCCCAGTGACCCTGGGGATATTCCAGACTAAGTGGGGTTGTGCTTAGCATAAAGCAGGGAAGCAGAAAAGGATGACATCTGGAGTGATGGCACTTATTTTCCTAAGTCATTTTTACATGTGGTGGATCCAGGCTTTTCTGGGGTTGTCTGAACACCTGCCTGCCCATGGGAAGTGGGGAACAAATTCCATGTCTGGTTTTGCTTTCGTGCACAGTTTTTACTTCACCTGTTAAACTGGCTTTATCTCAGCCCATGGCTTTTCTCACTTTTCTGATTCTCTCCCTCTTCTCACAGTGGGGGAGTGGCTGTGTGGGGCTGAGTTGGACCCCCTCGCTGGGGGTTAAACTGTGACAGCAGCAGGAGGAGAAATGAAAGAATGGAACATCAAAATAGCAAACCCTCGCTTTGACACAGTTTGACAGGATGAGCAGAAGTCAAGCTGCAGCACAAGTCAAATAAGATATGCCTGTCTTGTATAAACTCTTCAGCTTTATGGAGAACTTGTCAGGAATCAGCCTTCAATATGATGAGAGATCATCAAAATAAATGGAAAGGGCCAAGCTAAGAGCACATCACTCAGTGAAACCAGTCTTTTTTCTTAAACCCCAGAGGATACTGAAGCAATGACCAGGGGATTGATTAGGGAGCGAGGTTTGGTGAACCAAATCATGTATATGATGAGGACCAGCTGCTTATAAAACTGCAGCAAATTGCAGCAGGAAAAGTCTGCAGCTGGAAGGATTTTTGAGCGTCTGAAGGTGATTGTGCTTCTTGTCTCAAGGGATTATGTGCAAGTATCCAGAAAGTTTCATGATACATGCTGAAGAGAGAGCTGGATATTTGTTGTATTGCTCAATGTAAGTGTTGGAAAAAGCTGAAAAAGTGGAGGTTTTGGGGCTCAGTCCACAAATTTTAAGCGATTTACTTTGATTGCGCACTTCCTTACAAATGTTTAACAGCTTAGAAACAGCTGGATGATGGATGATTCTGAAGGCTGCAATTACAGAAAAACCTGCAGCAGTAAGTGTGCAAGACAGAGATGTTTGACCATGTGTTGTTTTTCTCCTTACTAGCAGCAGAAACTAATTCATAGGTGAATTCATACTTTCCTTCAGGATTGTTTTTAGTTGTTATTCTTTTTAGGCATTTATTTTTGTGTTCTAAGTAGTTCTATAAAAGTTCTGCATTTATTTTATATTTCTGTTCATGTTAGAGATTACCTAAATTTGTTTCAAGCTTTGTCTTTGCAATGGTGGTAAAAATTTAACTTTCATAAAACATAAGATTTTTTTTTTATGCACTGACTTAGGCTGTTAATATGTGTGATATAAGATGTCATGGGCCAGGTTTGTGGTTTAAAAAGATTAACTTTAGTAAAACTGTAATGTAGAGTGATGGGTGAGAAATTTTTTAAAAAAGCTAATTATTTGCAGAAAACCATGTGTATACTGACAATTTCCAAGTAGACTTGGGTGTATTTATCTGCCCATTATAGTTCTTATTTTACAGATGAATATGCTAAGTGCTATTCAGAATTATTTGGCCATATGTTCCTGTTTTTATGGAACTTCATTTTGCGGGCTCTTTATATAAATAAAGTTTTCTCTTCATGATGGAATATACTAAGAGGGAGAGAAAAGAATGTTATTTCAAATGTTATACCTTTTGCAAAAGAGCAGATGGTGTTTATATGTGGGGCTTCGAGGAAGTTTTACACTTTGAAACTACTGCTTTATTCCAGATTGTCTGAGAGAAAGGTGGTTTTAGCTCCTGTGGAGCATCCCAGGTTGTGTCATAGCTGATCTCAGGGTGTTCTAAAGCCAGCAGAGTTGTGGGGTTACGCTGACCCTTTGTCACTGTGTTTGTATAATGTGGATTGTTCCCAAGTGCGGGCAAGAGTTGCTTGCCTAGAGTTTATTTTGTGCAGTACTTTGGCAAGAGTGGTCCTGAGCGAGGTGACACTGAATGGTTTCGAGCTTCTGCATCTTTATTTGTGCCTTTTAAGACTTGACTCTTCCAGTTTTCAAATTTCCAGCTTTGGAAGTTGTCGGGGAACAGTCCCGTGGTGACACAAGTCAGCCCCTTCAGCACCTTTGGACAGCTCACCACCACCACAGCTGGTTTTCTGCAGTCAATTTGATGCCTCATTGGCACTAAATGTGATCCAAAATCCCCTGGGAAAAAACAGTAGGCAGATGATGAATTTTCTTAGTTGTCTTTTAATATGAAATTTGAAATCCACTGGTCATGCCAATCGTGAGAAAAAATGAACTTGTTAGTAAAGTCTCAGAGGAACTTTTAGGTGGGTGCTGCAGGCTGCATTGACACATTAAATTATTAAACATGACTTTTTACAAATGTGTTCCAAGACATTTACATCTATGAATCACAAACATCACGCTGGGTGAGACTAAAGGCAGGGATTTATGTCGTTTTGCTGTCCACATTAGTTAATTGTTTTTCACTATTCCCTTGCTTAGTTATTGGGGTTTTTTATGACAATATTTGGGCACGTTAAGAAGCATATTTTCCTCATGGTGATTCGCTTCAAATAACTTTGTTTTAGTACTATTTTGGTAGGAACAAATCCGTATGGGCTCTGGCACAGAAATAATGTCTTGCATGAATATTTGAAATGTAATTAGAGAGCAGCAAAAAATACTGAACTGCTGTAGATACACACCTTGTATCTACAACAAATAAAGCATTATGTTGGGGGCTTAGAGAATTTTGTAATCTTCCTGTTGACACTGCAGTTGTTGTGGGAGCCACTGCAGAGCATCTGCTGCCTGAAGGAGCTCCCTGTGAGGAGGAAACTGAAACCTTGGGGTCACCTGTGTACAAAAATGGAATGTACTGTGCCTCTGGCTCTGGCCTCTGAGGCTCAGCTATGGAAGCCTAATAAAATGTTAGTGGATTTACTCATTTAGAGGACTCTGACAATACCTGTGGAAGAAAATAATTGGCTTGATCAGGCTCTTGCTTCCTTTAACTATTAAAGAAGGTTGTGCCCTCATCCCCATTCTGTAAGAAAGCCATTGCAGCCATGCATTAGGGAGGAAAAACCAAAAAGTTTTGATTAGACAGGGGAGATAGTTACATGATGACAGAAAAATGCCTCTGGAATTTTTATTTTAGTAGTGAGACGTTGCACTACTGCATATTTTTACTGTATCAACTGAGAATAAAGCCTATTCAGTATTATTTATGTAAGTGCTTCCACAAGAGAGGCAGTGCTGTGGGACACTCAAAGCCTTGTTTTCAGACCAAAGTGTTGGCCCAGAGATGATGTGTGAGCATGTGCTCAACATGTTCAGTGCTCAGTGGTTATTCAGCCTCTCTGGGCTGCAGATAAGTACGCAGAAGTATCCAGTGTTCTCCTGGGATGGAATGAGAACAAATGCAAAGATATTTTTAAGTCAAACTGAATTCTTGTTTTCTTACCAGCTAATCACATGTATTAGATGCTTGATGAGTTTCTGCTGTCTGAAAAACAGATTCAACATGGGCAAATATGTCTGGCGCAAGCCAGATGGTTTGATTTTTGTCTTCATGGAAGGAGTAGGAAAAAATACATGTAGCGAGCAGAGAGGCTGTGGAGAATGTGGTGCTTACAGGGAAAAATAAAAATTACTTCTCTATCCTGATCAATTACTAGCCTATGCAGTTTTAATAAAGAGCTTTTCTTGATTGCCAAGTTGTGGCTTCTTTTCACTTGCTTCATCCACCTACTTGTAATGCTTTGAAAATGACTATTTTGGGATGTGTTCTCTTGCTTTCATCCTTAGTCAAAAAAGGGTTTTTTCCCTCCTGTTTCCTAACAGCTGTTTTTCATAAGTGTGTGTGTGGATAAATACTAATTTCCCCTGTGGTCTAGCTGGCTTTTCTGCACTGTTAATACTCCACCACAGCAAAAAGTGATTCTGTATCCACACTTCATTCTTGGTGTGTTTTGTATGCCAGCAATTAGGTGTAGATTTTGAAGCTGAGTGGGTGATTAACTCTGAAAGTGTAAATTCACTAACTTTGCATGTCTGTTTTACATGGGTTTCACTATCTAACCAGTTCTTAGGAACACTTCTGTTTTTCTAAGAGCAAAACATGTCTGCTCTGCACGAGAAAAAAAAACCAAACCAAAATAGGTTTCTAGTATTTTTTAAAATTTAATTAATGTGAATATTCAAAGATCCAGCAGTTCAGAATCAGAAAGTCCCAGGAACAAAAATATTCCTGGAATATGTGTTCCGAGGTAGGATACTTCTCTGGCACAGGTGTGGAGTTTTAGCTTTGTTTGTTTGGGTTTTTTTAGTAAAGTTATTGTTTTGCTTTTCCTTTTGTTTGTGAAATGGAGCATCTGCTGCTTTGTTCTTTTGAGCAATGTAAAGATGGTTCTTGCAAATAAGAATTACTGATATACTTTTGAGTACAGGGAACTGAAATGAAATACAGGTTTTCATATGTAGCAGTTATACACTGATGTACAAAGACAATAAAGAGTTTTTTATATATGTACAATCTTGATCAGCTAGGCTCGTGGCCTCTGAGTTTGTAGTTTCCAGAAAGGCTGTAGGAAATACTTATAGGAATTTTTCTGAGTGCCTATGCTAAGAGGGATCTGAGGTGTATTAAAGGAAGTGTGCATTTCTTAGGAAATAGCAAGTTTGAAGAATTATGGAATTGCTATTTCAAGTTACGTGCCAGTAACCTGAGACTATCTCCCTTTTGAAAAAAGTTCTGGTTTTCTCTTACACACTCCAGGATTGAAGTGTGTTTGTTTTCTGGCTGCTGATGGATCAGGGCTTGCTGGAGTTGTCTGTGTGTCAGAGCAGAGGGACTGACAGCCCCTGGAAGGGGTGGGGTGAAACTCTCTGGTGTTCTCCAGCCTTCCTTCCAGTAAAGGACTTGTGTTCCCATACTTGAAAGGAATGGAAAAAGCATTAGTAAATATCAAATTTTTGTTGAATCATTGTGAGTAAAATACTTGTTCTTGTTGCTACTTCCTAAGGCAGAATTTTTTGGTTTGCTCTATTTTGCTCATCCAAGTATTGATGAGAAACTTGAAAAAACTTAATCTTGTGAGAAACAGAAGTGTGTTTTTGAAACAAAGTACTAATGCATAAGGACTACTTTCTGCTCTTTGTTTTTCTTATTTGGTTTTATTTTCCCCCCTTTTAGAAAAAAATATCTTTCTAGATCTAGATCCTTCTAATCTCTTAAGTGGCAAAGCCTAAGTAATTTTTTTCCTTTTTCTAGCAGATACTCTGTGTGATTCAGTTTTGAAGTCAAATTGCTTCTATGTTTAATGGAGACATTTCTTTTTCTTTATTTTGGTTGAAAGGAGTTAAGTAATGACCCTTCCTAGAAAGATGAGATAGAAGTGTTACCAAAGAAAAGAAAAAAAATTTTCTTGACCTTTAGTGCATATTTTTTTAAAGTATTGGTTCAAAAGTCTGAATATCCCTGATGTCCTGGGAAGGCATAAAAGTGTCAGTGTAAGAAATGTATCAAAGTAATTTGGTTTTTCAGTACTGAAATAAATGTGATTTAAAGGGAAACTGTCAAGATACTTAGATCTTAAACTACTTTTGTGGGAATTTGATTTTTATTCTGTTAGAGGCTTGCATTTACACTGTTGGTTCTAGAATAAATGAACTAAAAGCTGTAGAGAAACTTCAAAGATTACTATTACAGTGCTCTGTGGGGAATATTAATCCATTTATTGTTTATCTCTTGCCTTGGAGGAATTCCTTGTAGAAACTTTTACTCAATTATCTTGTGCAACGTGCAGTGTTCTTACCTGCTATGTGAATGTACTCCTGTTTAAATGATTGACTGCTGGCTGACACAAAGTTATCCTGGCTTGTGAGGAAAAGTGGCGTGGCAAAAGAACAGAATTTTCTTTGAAACTGTGTAGAGGAAATTGCCTTGCAGTGATATGAGATGTGCCTCACAATCTGCCTTAAAATGCACACTGACCCTTTTTCTGATATTGAGTGGAAACTTGGGTAGATATTTCTCAAATAAAAAGCAATCTGGAAATGGATTAAACCTGAATAATTATTCACTGATGGAAATCTAGATTTTGGAGCTTCCTAGGGACATTCTGTATGCACCCAGAAGTTCCTGAATGTACAGAAGCTAATATAAATATTACCTCAGTCTTTCCTGGTAATCTTTTCTCAATCTAGGCTTTGCTTAAAACCTAATTTCTGGTAGTCTATAGTCACTGACTATAACATGCAGGCCAGTGTGTGATTTCTGTTTCAGAGCATTTTTTTAACCTGGGCATACTAATCAGATTCTGCAGAGCTCTCTGCTGTATTTTGTTAGTTATTGCAGCAGGTTAAAAATTAAAAGGAAGGGCCAGTGAAAACTAATTTAACCAGGAGCTCCTTGTGCAGAGTCAGTACTGAGTGTGGTTTATCAGGGCTTTGTAATAAGAACACCACTATGAAGTAAAGAGGGATTCAGTGTTTATCTAAGATTCTGTTAAGATGAGAGAATTCTAGATCTTTTCCAGGGGACATTTTTGAAGACTTGTCATTTTTGTGGTATTTGTGTTTTTTATATTCTCAGTTGGCTGTTTGAGGTGAGCTGGACAGCAGGTTAGACTTGAACAAAATAAATATACACAGCCTAAAGTATGCAAGATTTTGCAATCAATGTAATGGAGCTAAACTGTTGGGGGGGTTGTGTGGGTTTTTTTTCTAAGATTGGTTTTACCTTCATGAACTCTATATTAATATTGGAATTTTTTAAAAATACTCTACTACTAAAATACATGCTGAAATTATTTTCATTAATAGCTTAGTGTCTTTCCAGGCAATATTTATTCCTCATCCTCAGCCACTAACCTTTGTTTCTTTGATTTAGGCTTCTTCTGAGATTGTTTTAAGCCCCATTTTCCAGGGTGGGGATGTGTGGGTGCATTAGGAAAAATAAAAGACTTTACCTGGAGCTTGTACTGATCCTAAAAGCACTGAGGTATCTGAGGTGCTTGGCTTTTGTAGTGATTGCTTTAATCAAGCTAATTTGGGGACAATGAAATTTAGATGTCAGGATTTACAGGTGACTTACCCAGTGCTTAAGTCAGGGCTCCTGCTCAGCAAAGCATTAATATTGGCGATTATATGCTTTCTTCTGCTAATTCAACAAATTAATGAAGAATGTTTGCTGAAATCTCACAGACTTCACTTCCTTGTGAGGAGATAATTACTTTTTGTTATGAATAAAGATCTGCAGTCACTGGCAACCTCAGGTGACTGTAAATGCTACACGAATGGCTGAAACAAAATCTGGAATAGTCAGGGTTGTCCATTTAGTGCTGGGCTGGCTTTGGCTGGTTGAAGGTCAAGAGCTGATGGGAGCAGCCCCAGTTCTCACATGTGCAGGGCCCCTTCCATGAATTCCTCGTGCATTTAGGGTGACCTGGGAGCTGTATTTGGATCCTGACAGTGAGACTGCCACACCGATGTGACAGCACAGAACTTGTGTTGTCCTGCATCAGCAGACATCAAAGAAACCTTTTTATTTAATAGTAAGAGATGCTCTGAGGAGCACAAAGTGGCTTCTTTGTTGTCTTGTTGGACAGACAGAATATCATATGCAGAATAGATTGTTGTACAATAATGAGTACCTCAGAAAAGTCTGAGTTATTCAAACATGTTGTCACTGGGCAAAGCAGGGGTGGGATATGGTTAAAAAAAGTCCAGCAAAGGAAGCTGGAACACATTTATATTGCGTTCTTTGCTTCCAGAGTAGCTTTCTTTATTGGATTCCTTATGTGTAAGTAACAAAGATTCATGAATAGTTTATTTGAATTTGATTTTTTCCTGATCTATGCATGAGTTTATTAGCTTTAGGCAGGTGCATAAAGATTCAAGGCTGTTTTTTGCTAAAATTCAGCTCCTAGTACTACATCAAATTTTGTTTGCTTTTAACTAGCAGAGGTTGTCAGAGTGCTGTAGCTGCTTACAGCTGTAATTCATGTCTGTTCCAGACGTGTCAGCCATTGGACTTCAGTGGACCTGAGGTCAGACTTGATGCAAATTTGGTAGTTTTTAAGAGAATTAATTTGGTGGAAAGAAATGAATGGAAAGACCTGAGCATTTTGCAGTGTTGTATTGAGAAATTCAGCCTTGACTAATGCAACTCAATTGTGTCCTTTTTTGTTTTGTGTTGTCCCTCCATCACATGATATGCTTTGACTGGCACAAGTGGTCACTAACAGAGCTAAATTAGTGTTAATCAGCTTATGGAACAAGTCCAGTTGGAGAGGTGAATAAAAAAATGTAAAACCCAAGCCCCAAATAGCCCTGCTTAAAAAAACTTACAATAGCATATTTATATATTACTGAAATTTATGTTCTCCAACCTAGTTCCAAGTTAATTGAGAAAAAAATATTTTATTAGGGTCAGAATTTTATCTGAGTGGACGTTCTGTAGTTCTGCGAAGTCTGAATGGTGAGAGCAGCATTGCACCTCCATGAAGTGGAGCAGGATGGATGCTGCACAGCTGAGTTCCTTACCTGCTGCAGCTTCCCAGGAGGCTGCTGGATGCCCTGGAGATGGAGTTCCCTGGGCTCTCTCCTGATTTCGTGGTGTTGCTGGATGTGTTAATGGAGCAGCAGATGTTAAAAGCAACTTTCCATGGGTTGTAAGCCAGGAATCACATAACTAGGAGCTCTGTCAAAGCCTGGAATAGGCTCTTAGGGAGCTCCTGAACATTATCTGTTGTTCTCTGGACTGTGTAGCTGCTGGAAATGCAGTCAGGAACTGAAGGGAAATTGTCTCACTTGAAGACTGAAAGTTTTTTTGTTATTTGGGGTTTGTTTTTTAATTATTGTTTTGTTTTTATTAATTTTTACCTAAATATTTTCTGTCCACGAGGAAAATGTCTAGAATATGAATATTTAAACACAAGTGGGAATGAACTTTGATTTTGAAGACTTGGTCACTATTAAAATACAGCCACTGTTCCCCTGTATGGCCTTATCTAATGCTACTTTTCTTTCCTGTGCTTTCAGTTCCCTGCCTATAAAATGAGTGATGTTATGCTGTCTTTCTAATGATGCTTCAGAAAATGCAATAAGAAGCAGTGAATTAGGTCTGAGTTAATAGTTTTATATAGTCATAAGATTTTAGAAACCTTACTATGTCACTCTAGTTATGAGCCAAGAGTTTAATCTCTTTGACTGAATGATGAAGCTTATTTTCAATGGCAGTCTTGCCATGTACTTCATTCGTGACACAGTTGCTGGGATAATAAATACTTGAAAAGTTAAAAAAGAGGAAGGCAAGACAAATAAATGTGAGCTTGTTTCTCTCTGCACTCAGGTCAGTGATTGCTTCTTTGTACTGAATATGGATGGTTTGAGTGGGAAGGCTAAAAATGGATAATTAGGAAGGCAATGGCATGTTTTGTCAGATTGTTTTAATACCTTTTGGGCTGTATCCAGTAGTAAAAACCTCATAATGTCTCCAGCTTTGTTTGAACTGTGGTTTCTGGTGGATGATGATGCTTTGTGTGGTGACTGATGCTTCTGGTGTGCAGCCTTTAATGCGTTCTTCACATTCCCCTCGCCGTTCCCTTCCTGCACAAACTCTGACTAGGAGAACAGCAATAGAAAAATCCTTCCTGATAATGAGGAAAGCCCTGCAGATATTCACAGCGTGTCATCATGTACGATTCCTGGATCAGAGTTGCTGGGGGGACAGGTATTTTTAGTCAGAGGATTGTCACAAAATGGATCTTCTGGCAGGAGGATGCGTTTGGTTCACCACCAAAGGCACAACAGCTTAATAGCACATTTTTGGATCTGTTTATGTTCAGTCAGATATGTGTTCTGGACATTTTCCTTGTGAACAGAGGATATTTGGAGTGAAAAAGAAAACAAAAAAACCCCTAAGAAATAGGAAGTGTTGTTCCAGGATGATCACTGGGAGGAGCTGTTCATTACAGTTTTTATGCATTAAATCAGTGGCAAGGAAATGATGAGAGAGTGGGAAGGTGATGTGGAGGCAAAGAAACTTAGTCATGAGTGGGGAATACTCTTAGTAGAAAGGGATCAGTGGTTTAAAAAAAAATAAATTGAAGGAGCAGTGACCTCAAGGGAAAATACCAATTCACTAAAGTTTTGAACTTGTATATTAACTATTAAAGCAGAAGTGAGGTTGGGCCACATCATTCCTGGTGGGAATGCACTGAGCAGGTAGCAGTTGTCCAGCTGGCCATTAATGCACTGGAGAGCCCATGAACTGTTCCTGCCATTGGAATACTGAGAGGATCTTTGTCAGTGATCCTGTTACAGAGGTAACCCACCTCACAGAGATAATTTGTGTTTGAACCCTGATATGATTGAGTGAAAGGGGAAAAATCTTTGTAAAAATTCTCCACCACTATCTCCATAATCTCTACTTTAGTGAGCATCAGTCAAGTGAGAAAATGAAAAATTATAACCTGCCAAGCATCACTGGCTGACTGAAATGAAAAAATTGCAAGTTAATAACAGTGAAGCCTCCAAAAAATTTGCTGGCCAATTTAACATTGCTTTATCCAAGGTCACATCTTGCAACTGATTATTTTTAGCAATTTGCAGATGAGGATTTTCTACCTTTATTATGGGAAGTAAATATCAGGGAAACACCAAGTACAGTTTTAAAATTCAAAGTTATCAATCTCTTCATATCAAAAGTAAGTCGTGTTCCCTGCTTGTTTGCTTAAGACTAGGCACAGAAAATTTTTCCACTGTAATGAAATGGGATGTTTATGCTATACACTGTGACAGTGATGAAGTCAGTGTGACATGAAAACTCACAGTGGAGTGAAAGAACTGAAAACAGGAAAAATTAGAACTTGCCTGAGTTTGTTCTGGAGCATTCTTGCTAATGTTTATGTGATAATTTTTACATAATAGTCTCAAAAGAGATTATGTTGCCTGTTTTTGAGATTAAAGGATTGTGAACCTATTGCAGGCAAGTACACAAAACTTATATAAGCTGTGTCCTGTGAGATGACCAAGGCACCTTAGTGGAGTCTAAGGTGTGAAAACCATTAGTGAACTGGAGCAGCATTTAATTTCCTCCAGTACAATCATCACTTTAATATTACAGGGTAAACCTTGGTACAACATTTGCAGAGCATTGTCACACTGTCACTTATTTAAAAAAGACCATTCTTCAACAACTGGAATGTATCATTGGTGTGTGGAAACTCCTGCCCTGGGCTTGCAGTGCAAGGGGAAACCCTCTGTTGTTTTCATGTGGTTCTGTGGTCCTTTTAATGAGGGATATGCAATATCCTGATATGCTGAGTGTACACAGCAGTTCTAGGGAGATTTTGTGGTCTGGTGGTTCAGAAATCTTGGCTGTGGGTAATTGTTTGTCAGCCACTCAGTGGTTGCAATGCAGAAAACATTGCAGCTCTTCTGGCCAGCATGGAAAGTGAAGGGCATTTCTTGTTGGAAGATTGATGAACCATTCTCTTTGTGACTGCCCTGGTTTTTAGCCAAAAAGGTCTTACCTATCATTAAAATAATAAAATTACTTGAGAAGCTCCACTCAAGGACTCCCCAAAAGCATTTGATTTTGTTCCTGTGTGTGCGAGCTGTGTAAGGTGGAGCTGCTCTGTGTTGAGAGAGGATAAACATGCAAAAGGTGCCCTGGTGTTTGTTAAAGATCTCCATGGTCAGAAGCCTCAGCCTCCAGAACCAAGTTTGCTGAGCACATGCTCAGTAGAAACAGGAGCTGAGTTCCCAGCTCTGTGTGGAAGTTCCCTGTTAGATCACTCATGTCCTGCCAGCCTTCTGAGATCTGACAAGATCGTAGCTTGAACTGTTTAATTTTTCTTGCTGTCATGCAATGCATCACAGTGAGTTAGCTCTGTAGCCCTAATCTAATGCTTACTGCAGTGAAGCTGGGAATGTAGCCATCAATACTTATTTCAGTAAGCAAAGCAAAATGAAATGTTTTTTGACAACTTCTGTCCATTTCATTATCTCCTTTTTAATCACAAAACTGTCTCATACAGTTTTTATACTTTCTTAAACTTTGTAGCCTGTCTGCTTTCATGTACATCAGGCTGATGCCAGATCTCTCTCTCCTCTCCCAGACAAGGTTCCATCCTCGTATTAGGTTAATCTGTTGCATTCCTGAAGCAGAAGGAAGCTGATTCTTTCCTGATGTGTCCAGCCACCTCTAGAGTTTAGGAACAAAAATTTCAGGGAGTAGAAGACTTTAAACAGATGTTTTATTGCCTTGCCTTTTTTTTTTCTTATTCAAAAGTAATCTTGTTTAAGGATATTTGCAATGCAAGCAAAATTGAGAAGCTTTAGTATTGCCATTCTTTAGCATCACTCAGTCATGCCAAAGTCTGACAGGGTGTGCTCTGTCCCAGACCAGACAGAGCTGCAATTCCTGCATTATGCTCACATTCAAAGTGGAATTTCCTCACTGAACTCTTTGATATTTCCCCACTTATATTAAGGCTACTTTCTGTTTCTGCACGAAAGTGTGTCTGTGTGTAATCTCTGTAAGTATACATGCCCTTTCCACCTTCTTTGGAGCAATAGAGTGGAGATTAAACTGAGTTTTTTCTGTAAAGCACTCAGTTTTCTAGGGTAATAGTTTTCTTTTAATGTTGCAGACATTGAGAGAAACAAATAGGCAAGAAGAAGAAAAAAACAAAGAATAGAGAGGATAAATACACACAGCTAGGCATGAGTTTTCCTTCACACCCTCTGGGACAGAACTGGATGAATTGTCCCTTTATTTACAGCAGCAGTGTTGATTTAGATGCTCTGTTCTGCCTCTGCTCCCCAGGAGTTAAATATCAGGGCACAACTTTGTTTTTACTTACATACAACCAGCTCTAGGGATGCTTGGCCCTCTGGATGGAGGAGCGACATCCATTGTGACATGCAGTTGTAAAATTGCAGTTCTTTGCTGGCTGAGAGGGATGCAGCGAGCTGTTCTCAAAACCAGGCCATTTTTCCTTGCTCTTGTGAAAAGCTTGAGCTTGACTCTCTCATTTTTGCTTTTCAGGAAGCTGAATGCTTTTGGGCTGTCTCCAGCCAAATGCTGATAACAGGCTCTATAAGGGAACTTCTATGCAGTGATTCTTTCAGCAAAGAAATTGCACATAGCAAAGGTGGAGCTGACCAGGAGAAAGGGAAGGTTAAAGCAAGCATTTAGATTTTTTCTTTTTTCAAGAGCTGGTCAGAGTAGATTAAGACCACCTGAACACACAATAACTATTTAAAATAGAATGGCAAAGCTGCACTTTTTTCCTGCAAAAATCCTCTAGAATATTGTTCATCCATTGATGAACACTTATTTTAAAGTCTTTTTCTGTGACAGGTATTTATGTATGAGGCTTGCCTTGTAATTGTGCAAGAAATGAAAATTGTTCATGTTAATTGACCTTCCTGTCCTTAAAGGAAATGTAGATACTTGCAGACCACTGCATTTTGTTTTCTTCTGAAAACATTTTAAGGTAATGCACCTTGTTTTTATAATTTGGGAAGTATTTTTCCAGTGGGCCTGACAGTGAAATGATGGCAGAGTTTTAAAATAGATACCCCCTTTGAAGCTTGTGTGCTGATTATTAAAGTGTGTGGAAAGGAGTTCTCTGACCCATTACAAAATAATTCTTGTGCCAACACAGAGCATAATGCATTCTGATGACGCTCATAATTGCAGTGCTTCCAGAGTAATTACCTTGGTAGTTAATTTTTGTATTGTTGGAATTCATATTTGTGTGTTGTGTTTAATTGAAATCTGCACGCTTTGATCTGCACACGTGTGGAAATACTCATTGGGTTTACGTGACAGCAAATGTGTATTTCCTTGGCAGGTAAGCAAACATCTGGGTGTCTTACAGACAAATGCCTTTTTATCTCACCTGTGTGCGATACTCCATCCCTGTGCAGCTGCATTTTCCCAGGTTACAGCCAGCCCACGTAGTGGTGGGTACTGGATGCTCAGGTGTTCATCCAGCATATCAGTTTCCAGAGTTCGGAACTGTGCCAGAAACCAGTTCATGGTCAGATTTTGGCCTCTGCCCTCGGATTCATTTGCTGATGTTGCCTCTCTTTAGTTACTTGTTACCTATTTGTACCAGCTGAGGTTCTTCCAGAGAAAAAGGAAATGAGTCTCCTAATTTTGAATTTTTGCCACTCCTCACTGAGCTGTGATGGAACTTGCTCTTTCTTTCGGCAGAGGTGCTTGAACTTTTTGTATGCAACTGAAAGCACCTGGTTATGAAGTGCTAAAGCCTAAAGAAGGAAGGGCATCTCTGTACAAGATGAAGAGTAAAGATAATGTGGCAGTGCTTTGACACAGAATGGGAAGGCAGATTTGGGAGTAGAAATAAATAAAAAAAACCGACAAAAAAAGTTCAAACAGTGATGTCTGTCTGTGTGGGTGTGATTTGCCTGTGTTAAAGTTAGGCTTGTAAGGTAAAACTAAAATAAACACGGCTTTCCCTGTAATAGACTTGGGTATTCTAAAAAGTCTTTTTTATAGAGTTCATATTGTATTTTGGGGTTAAATTACCCCAATAAAAATAATTCTTCCGTGTGCTTTCTGGATATGAAGTTTAATCAGACTGTCTTGGAAAGAAGCCTGGGACTAACATGAGCATTTCCTTGATGTGATGTCTGCACATTTTCACAAGAGGAGTAAAGGTCATTCCCCTGTTGGATGGGAAAGAGCTTCCTAAAGCATGTTGGCAACACTAGCTATTTCTACATTTTCTTTACAGTGGTGATGTCATGAAGGTTAAATTTAAATTCACAGCTAAAAATAGCACCTAGAGTGTAAAACAATTGCTACATTAGCAGTTATTCAGTGATTGTAAGTCAAAATAAAGATAGTTATCGAGGAATTCTTAGTGGAAATCAGTGTTATCATCTGACCCTATTTTTTTTTAATCTTCTAAAAGCCTTCTGCATTACAGCTCTTCTAATGGTATAAAGGAGTGAAAGTTTTCTTGTATGAGCAGATCTGAGGACTGGAGTGAAGCTGCAGCTTGTACATCCAGGGGGTGATCACTGGATAGGAGCTCTTTTTGGTTATTACCAAAATACTGAACTAGGCAATCATCCAAACCTGTTCATGTCCATCTTTTTAGGGTGTAAATATTTTAAAGGCAGTGTTTATTACAGCAGTGTATTCTGGGGGCTTTTTTTTTTGTGTTCAGGATAAAAATGCGTGTGACCTTGGTTTAGGAAAAGTACAAGAACAAATTCCTTTGAATAAAAGCACATCTGAAAAGTTAAACAAAAAAATCCTTCTCTACAGATTAAGCCTGGTGCTTCTCTCCTCCCTTTTAAACATTTAAACACACCTCTTTACATGATGCTTAAGCTTTTAAGTCAAAGTTATGAGGTGCTTTAGCCAGGCTTGAGCCTGAGAACAAGACCCAAACCAGGACAATAACAAAATGACACAAAGATTGACTTCACCGTGCTTGCTGGATGAAGTGAAAACTGCTGAAATGTAATTCCCATATCCTGGGATTTCACTGCCTGCTGGAACTAATCTCATTAACTTAAAACCACCTGAGGCTTAAGAGACATATACACTGCTGTGAGAAATTATATTTATCTCATCCTAGGGGGAAATCCTTTCCCTCCCCTGGCTTACCTTACTTTTGACTTTGTCATTCGTGAATTACCAGGTCATTTCTCCCCCATGGGAAAGTCGTCATAGCTCACAGCTATGCAATTACTGTATCTGAAGTTCACTGCTGTATGAATGCTGAGATCACTGTTCGAGGGTTTTCTTCTTAAATAATTTCCTAGAGAAAACAAAGACTGGAAAAAGAATAGGTTAGCAGTTTACTTAAATAAAGTTCCTCCAGAGATACAGGAAAAGATTCCAGAACTAAAAACACAAGTATAAGGCAAAGAGGTTACTGAAAGCATTAAGGTGTTTATTGCCTTTGTAAACCAAACACTGAGTTTTCTTTAACCATTAAAGTTTAAGAGATCGGTGCCCTCTGATAAGTGGTAATTGGATGCAGAAATTTCCGATGTGAGGTTGCAGTTTGAAGTGAGTATAGCCCAGGAGAGTTCTATAGTTGAGTGGATGATTGCTGCACTCCAGCTTGGATTGAGAATAGATCCCAAATCTACATTCAGTATTAAATCCAGCCAGTAGAAATACTCTGTTTGACATAGGAGGATTTTGGATAAGGCTTTTACTGATAATCTTGTTGGATTTTGCAGCAAGGCAAAACGACCTTGTTCAAGTGTCTTTCAATGTGTGTCTACTTCTGAAAAAAAAAGACTGAATCAATTTTGGGTTATCCATTAAACAGCTCTAATATAAATGATACTAAGAAAAAAAAGGTAATGTAAAGACAGAGTGACTCTGAAAACCAAATCCTGAAGGCCTGATCTCTGAGATGGAATGCAGAAAGCCTTTTGCAGTGGAAGCTTTTTGTGGTGAGCCTGGCCCTTGGGTGCTGCTCCCAGAAGGGAGCCTTGGAGTGTAGGGATTTTGTGTTGTTGAAGTTACTGTCAGTGAAATGGAGGTGCCAGCTTCTGTGACTAACAGAAATGACCACTGAGCCAAACTACATGTCATTTTTGTAGAACCCAGCTCAAGAGGTGATTTGTGGGTTTGAATCATGGGTCTGTCAAAGTTCACTGTTTACAGTGGTTTATTGGCCCTAAGTGGCCATTTCCCAACCAGCCATTTGAATTGTTCTGTGTTGATAATGTGTGTATAGGGACAACAATAGATGCAGTTGCAATTGCAGACCAATTACAGTAATTAAAAATGATAATATAAGCCTCTGTTTCTCTTTCATCTGCATGGGATGAAAGTAATATGGTCTGTTGATGGGAATGCCCCATTAATCCTCTGCTAATGCCCTACATTTAAGGACCTACAATGAAGTGTAAGCAAGTAGTGAAGTGCATTAATGTCTCTGGATTAGGAGTCCTTGTAATTATGGTGCTAATTATGTGTTGTTGTGATCTTGTCTAGATGTAGGTGAATTTGGTCAAGTGTTTTTGTTTAATTTTGTCGAGTAATGAATAAACCAGTGAGGTTACACTTGGCTGTTGCTATTGTGTTGTTAAGAATAGAGTCTGTAGGGGTGAATGGTTGCTGAACTCTGGTGTACATTCCCTTTTCAGTCCTGCATAAATGAGCCTAGCATATTCCAGTTTATTTAGTGATGGACAGGCCGTTAGCTCTTAAAATAGCTAAGGAATAGGAACCTGACACCTTGAATGATTTATGTGTTTTCTTTGCAAGCTTGTTTCTGTTTTGTAACCTTTAAAATGTGAGTTTTATGAGCGATATCATTAAAATTTATACTCCCTCTAGTATGTGATGTTAGTCATTATTGCTCTGCTGTGCCTCCAGATCACCTGTCTGAATTACAAAGCAACCTTCCTTGGAGCTAAATAATAATTTTTTTTCCAAATGTGTGCTGACTTCATTATTTTTCATTGGTACTCCCTTACCAGAGTAGAGGCCAGAATCTGGCCTTTCCTGCTTTCCATCTAACTGGGAAAGGTTACTAGGAGTAACTGTATATTTTTAGGGATGAAATATGAGGGGTCGTTTAACTTAAGAGATTTGATATCAATCAGAAGAAACTTCCGGAGAATTTGTTTTGAAGTGTACTCTATTTTCTCTTAGGTAACTGAGATTGATATGCTTGGGAGGTGATTTAATGTTGTGCTGGGCTTTGTTACGCTAATTTAAAAGTTTCAGCGAAGAGTGAATCTCAGAGGGAAAAAATGCTGATACTGAAAGTGAATCACAGTCCTTGATTCCATCAATTGAGACTCTTAAAGATCTTTATATACCAGGAAAGATTCTGTAAAAGGTTTCAAAGTTACACCTTTAGTCTGCATCCTCAAATTGAAGGTGCCAAAAAGGTTTCTTCTGGAAACCTCCACAACACTCAAAAGGTTTTGGCTGTTTTTTTTAACAAATTAATCCAATGAAAAATGGAAATTTTGCTGAGCTGTGGATTACTCCCCTGGTTCTCTGAAGGCTGTCAGGCAAACTGCTCTGTAACTCATGAAGACCCATCTCTCACTTCTTTCAGGAAATAAATGATCCTTATTCAATGGCTATGTTGTATATTGTCTAGCAGATTATGGTATAGAATAATTAATTGTGAGCTACTAGCAAGCTTTCATTCAGAGGTGAGATGGGATTGATTTCTGATCGGTATGACAGCAGATGGTTCAGTTTTTTCAAATCAAGCCTGTTTGCCTGGAATCAGAAAATTGAGTCCAACCATTAACCCAGCACTTCCCAGTCCTCCACAAGCCCATGTCCCCCAGTGCCACATCTTGTAAATACCTCTGGCCATGGGGATTCAGCCTGGGTTCCAGTGAAAAAATTTCTCCTAACAGCCTGTCTAAAACTTGCCCTGGCACAGCTTATGGCAGTTTCCTCTTGCCCTTTTGCTTGGGAGACAACCCTGCCTGGCCCCAACTTCCATTCAGGTGATTGTAGAGAGAGAGATGAGGTTCTTTTTCTCCTGGCTGAACCCTCTCAGCTCCCTCAGCTGCCCCTCAAAGGACTTGTTCTCTGTGCCTTCACCAGCTTCATCTTTCAGAAGATGCTGGAGCATGCAAAAGAGCTGGGATTCAGGCTTCTTGTAGCAATGTCTGTATGGTTTTTTTGTGTGTGTTTGTTTTTCTTACAAAACCTTATCATTGTAATACAAATGATTTACTGATGTTAACAGAGGATAAAATACTAATTTCAGCGCAGCCTGAGGCTACCATGATCTATTCAGTGCTGTCATCTAGTTTCATTGAAAGATATGTGATATAGCACTAGAAAATGAGTTTGAACAACAGAAAGTGTGTTACTGTTGGAAAACATAAGAATGGAATATGTCAGATAAGAGTTGTGCCAGAATAAGTGTTCTCAAGCACTGGATCCTCCAGCCACTGGCCTTTTCCTGAAATAGGTGGTATCATGTTGACTGTTGTTACTGTTATTAAAATACCTTGTCTGCTTCTGTTCCCAGAATGATTATTCTCTCAATATTTGCAAGGCAAGTTAACTGTCATGTTACAGATTTCCCTATTTATTTTTGTAATAAAGAAAATGTGAGCATCAGAGGTTCCTGCATTGAACACTTCCAGCAGCATAATTCCTAGAGCTGGAAGGAAAGCTCTGTGAGTTTGCACTCCTAATATCAACAGAGGTCTGTTTCGAGATTCTTGTCCTCACCACACACACTGCAACTAGACTTTGATTAAAGTAATGCTATCAGGTTGAAGTTTAATTTGCTCTATGCTAATTATATGTATTTTAAATTGTGAGTGGACTCCATACATAAATGTCAGTGAGATGGTGAAGGAGGTGGAAAGAAGAGCTGTGATGGTGATTAGAGGAGGCTGAGTTGAGTTTTTCATGGGATTAATGCTTTCCAAATTGGAGAATATAAGATTGAAAGTGAAGGGCACAGTCCTTGTTGAGGGAAAGTGATGGAGTGATCCTAATGCGGAATCTCATTAAAGCAACTGTCAGGATTCCTCTATTTTACCATCACCCCCCTTTTCTATAAGAGTCAGCTGTCGTTTGGAGTGAGCATACTGCCGAAGAGGCATTTACAAATAAATGAAAAATGTCACAATTGATTTTGCTCCTTTCAGAGGACTCCGTGTCAGCTTTGTCACAAACCCTTTGTTATTCTCTCTTTCAGATCTCTTGTCTGGACTTTGGAAATAACTTTGGTTCTTGGATTCCTTCTGTTGACCCGGGGTAAGCTCCCTGGATTATGACTTTTTATTAACATTTGTGCAACAGTTAAATAACACTGACTTTTCAGTGGCTGTGAAGGGTGAAATGCTAGAAGTTCTTACCAATTACCCTATGAGTGTGTATAGAGGCTGCATAATACAATCCACGCTTGAAAATACCACTAAAAACCAGATTTATTTTGTGGTTTCTCTTATAGAAGTATTTGCACATTATGGTAATTACTTTGCAAAATGTTGTGTGCCGTGGTAGCAGCCACATAAAATATGAATAGCTGTGTGGTTTTATTTGTTTCTAAAGAATATGTACTTCTAAGGTTGATAGTGTTATTTTCTTCCATATTTATAATTTCTTACTCTTTCACGGTATGTTAGATGGTTACAGTGCATTTTCCTGCGTGTTGAGGAGATCAAAAGGTTGTTTTTCTTATGTACTTGCTGGCTGGATAAGTGAAATGATGTGCAGTATCACTCTACCTCTTTTAATGCAAAAGTGTTGCCATAAGATTGGATATCTGTTGAAATGTCATTATAAGAAATAGTTGAGTTGGTTTAGATATGAAGTACCTAAACTACAGCTGCATCTAAAAAACCTCACTTAAGTTATTTTTTCCTTGTGCTTCAGTATTTGACATTGCAATCAAAAATACAGTGTTTTACTAAAATTGCTGTGAAAGAAGCTTCATTAACATCCAGAAAAATACCCGTGATCTTTTAAATAGGAGTTGAAGATTTCTGAAGACAGACCTGGTGCTACATTAAAGAGTAAATTTTGTCCTTGCATTTTCTGCGATGTCCAGCAAGTGTAACCTGCAAATAGTAATAGGATGAGAATTGCCACTTTCCACTAACTTCAACAAACTCACACCATATAGAAATAATTGGTTTGTGATGGTTTTGTATTTCTAAATGGATTCTTCAGCAACAATTCACATGTATTTTGCAATCTGGCAAACAGCCAAAAAATCCCTCTTTCAATACATGTTTTCTTCGCAGCATATGAAACAAAAGCTTGCTGCATTTTATCACTGTTGCTATTACTAGATTCTTAAAAACAAGAGACCTGAAGAAAATCACTTTGCTGTCACTTTTGTAGTCCAGAAACTCCTAAGAAGTTGGGGAAGTATTGGATTCTGCAAGGAAAACAAGAACAATTTATGGTGTCACCTGCCCTGTGTGCAGGTTTTGCTTCTTTCCCTCTTTCCCCTGGGATTTTAATGTAGCTTGATGGGCTCTACTTTAGCACTGCAGAACTCTGCTTGCATTGCTGTATGCATATTTGTCAGCTGTTTAAGCACTTTGAATGCATTTTATTTCATACCTGGTTTTTGCTGTTCTGATATTCCTTTTGCTTAATTAGAATGAAAGGTGTTGAATTTGTTGTAAAAGAAAATTTTAAATGAATGTTTGAACTAACTGTTGAATTTCCTCAAAGTTCACACCTTTTCTTCTTTTACTAGAAATCAAAACTTGTTAACTGGAACTTCCAAAGAGCACCCTTAATTTGTACTTTGGGCAGTTTTGTTTACATGGTAGTTTGTGGCAAAGCTCTCTAGGGCAGTCGCTAATAAATACTGTGTTGTGAGCAGTGGGCTGCCCAGTGTTGCTGTTTTTCTGTTAGTATTAGAAAAATGAAAAAAAAATCTAAGATATGAATCTGGAAAGACAGAAAATGAATTCTGGCAGTGTGGAAGATGATGACAGTCTCAAGGAATGAACCAGACAGTTCAAGGCTGTTATATTTGTGTAATTAATTATTACTGTAAACCGAGATGGAAGGAAGGAAAACTACGGGGAAAATAAAGAACTCATCATTATCAGCTCTATTCATTTCCCTCTAGTTCAAATTAGTAAATTGTTTTGAGGTAAATCTAAATGAAAATCTGTAGTATTTCACATCTAAATGAGGCATGCACTTAGGAGTAAAGCAGTGCTACAAAGGCCATTCCAGATCTCTCCCAAAATGCCTTGGAACAAAAATGTTTAAATATGATGTGGCAGATTTCAGAAGCTTAGACTTCCACTCACCAGATTTTCACTCAGCCACATTTGATCATGTTACTGATGTTGATGTGTCCCAGCTTCTGAGAGCTGAGCATACTCTGATCCGTGGTTGAGCAGATGTAAATATCTGTGCCCCAGCTGTTGGCATAGATGGGAATTAATTCCATATATTTGTCTGAATCTCATGTGAGATTGCTCTTGAGTTCTGGGTGTCCCTACAAGCAGTGGATGAAATGTCATGGCTGGCAACATTGCTGTGAGTTAGAAAATAGTGGGAGATTGTCTAAGGTCTCCATCCAGCAAATAGCAAAAACAGATTATTAAAATAAAAGAGAGACGTGTGAACACCTCTACTGCTTGTTCAGTTCACTGAGGAACTTGGAGGTTGGGAGTGAGCCTAGGAGGAGCCAAAGGGATGCACAGAGCATTTGTTCAAAGGAGAACCCTTCATGGAAGTGAACCAAAGGCAGTCCTGTGCTGCTAATTCAGGTTTCCTGAAAGCTTCTTTTCAGCCAGGAGGAAGGGAGCAGGGAGGTGCTCTGAGAGCTGTATCTTTCTGCATCAGTTTCTGTTCTTAAACTGCATGTATAAATGTTAGATCTGTTAAAATTTAATTTCTGCCGAGGGTGGCCATCCTGTTCCCCAGTGCTCACCCAGTGAGACTCTGCTGTTCATGCTGACAGTTGTTCAGCTCCTAGACTCAGGATATTCTTTCACTGTATTTTCATACACAGGTGTCTCTCCTCCTTTTTAATTTAATAGAAGTGTCTTTCTGAGTCTTGGGGATTCTGGTCTCATTTCAGCAGCGTGAATCACAGACCCTTCCTAGTGCCCAAATACACAACTTCTTGTGGAATGAGACAGCTTTTCTATATATGGAAAAAAAAAAATTGACAAAGAGGGGAAGGTGGGGAAGTAAGGGATGATAACGTCAAGTAGAGAAAGATAAGGTTAGGAGGAGTTATTATTCATGAGTTTGTCAATTAAGTTATTACAGTGCACTTTTAGAAGAGTTACTTATAAAATCCTGAAGATAGTTCCTAGTTGAAACCAGCCCAGTTTTTGCACCACGTTATTTTTTAAATTCCATATTATTCCATTCACTATAGAGAGGTCACTCATACAATAAACAAATCGTTCCTCACCTCTTTGTATCTGAGGCTCTGCTCTGTGCTGCTGCCCCCTTTTAACTGTTACAAAACACTTATTATCCAACTGGTGTCCTCTGAAGTGTTTTGTGTTGTTGCTTTATAAATTGCAAGTGATGTAATAGAACTCACAGCAGAAAGGACATGTGGAGAAGACAATGCTAACAAACAGTTTGCAGCTCCTCATTGCCATGGCTGAATGAGTTGGTTTTAGGTAATTTGCTATTCAAACAGGAATAATGAGGTTAAATGCGTTTTACTCGTTTTTATTGTGGCACAATGGTCAAGCCTGAACCACTTAATTTGAAGGGGTTGGACAAGGCAAAGAAAATTGCTAATCATGTGCTTAATTGATCATTCTCTCACGATTGCCTGTAGCTGTAACGTGTTAACGATGGTTTGAGATTAACCATCAGAAAATCACTGAGACCATACAGGAACATACCATGGAGCAGCTTAATGGTGAAATGGTTCAATTGCTGCCAACTCAGCAGAGCCAAGGCAGGGGATGGAGCTCTCATTCTGAACCCCAGAAACCTGAGTTTTTCGTCAAAACCTGACTTGAAATGCATGTGGTGTGATCATCTCTGCATAGTCTGTTTGGAGGGGCAGGAAAGTACCTTTGACTGCATTTCCTGGGGTCATTATTTTGGCAAGAGCATCTTGGGAATGTTTTCAGCACGGAAAAGTATTTGCAGGACCTAATGCATTTTGAGCTTTCTCTATGAAACTGTAGTATTTGCTTCAGCAACAAATAATGATAATTACGGCTGGGGTTGGTGGTTTGGTTTTTTGTTTTTTCAACATTTCCTAGAACCAAAGTGTTTGAAATCCTATTCAGAATTGGTTTCCAAGTTCATATGTCTGCATATAGATTGGAATTACTGTAAGGAAAAAATCAATGAATTGCCATTGTGTTAATAGTATTGGCTCTATTTGATAAGTATGTCCTTGGGCTTTTTTCAGAGTTGTAGCTATAATTTATGAGTGCTGATTACAATTCCTATTTGTCTTCTAGAGAGAGGTTCTGCAAACTTGTCAGCTGTGTCAGTGGCCTCCAGTAGCGTGTTGGTTTTGCACAATGTCTTCATATAAAGGAAAAAAATACAGCCTTCCACCCCCCACCATCTGTTGTTAGGGGTATTCCCTTATTTTCTACTGTTTTGGGGAAGAATTTGGCTTAGTGTTCTTGAATTAAGTATAATAATTAAGATTTTTAGCATTTGTAGAAGCTTGACTTGCATGCAGGAGGTCGATTGAGACAGCCTGACACGCTGTACTAAAACGATACATAAGTAGAGCAATGTTTTCATCAACAGAAATGTGTTGCTGTTCAAAGTTGATTCTCTCTGTGGGGTGCCATAAAGCAATTAGAAGACCATAACATGATCCTTCAGTATTGTATTAATTCCTTAGAGGGATGAATTCATCTTTTTTGACTGAAGTAGCGCCTGACTGGCCATGGAAATGCCACTGAATTATGAAATCATCTGTAAAACAAAGAACAGTTTTTCTAGAGGAGCATGTTTATTTTACAGAACTCGTAAAAGGCTTATGCTTTTAGTGATTTTTGCTTGTAGCAAACTGGAAGTGAAAGTATTTATCTTAAAATTGAAAATCAACATGGAACACTCTGTACTTTGCCTTGAAGAAAACCGTATGTAAAATATTTGTCTTCTGTGAGGACAGGAGACTCTTAGATGGTTTCTGCCAACACAAGAAGAATCTCTTGTTACAGGTGATGAATTTTTGCAGCTGGTGTAAACTAATCCAGCTATGGCTTCATACTGTAAATGCAAAGCATGAGGATTTTGTGCAGTTTTCTTTTTCCCAGCAGTGGGTGGAGAGCTGAGTTTTATAGTGAGACAATGCTAAAAATTAGCCTTGATTCAGCTTTTCTTGGATTTTTATTTTTATTTGTTAAATGACCAATGGTCTAAGCATGAGTTTGTAATAGAGGCTTGTGTTGGCTGGAAGTGGAGGGACACTGACCATGCACTGCTCAGATGGGGGAAGACTGGAAATACTTAATGGGTTTGATCAGAAAAGATTGTGTGCAGCCCCTCTAAGCTGACATGTTGCTCTGCTTACAGAAACCCCACAAGGACATTGTTTTACCATCTTTTTATTATTCCCCTGTAGAACATCTTTATGATTGTGCTATGATGTGTGTTGCAATCAAGAGGTTCTTTCCAGCCCACCAGACTTGTTTGTTTCTGCCGTGTTTCAGTTTGTACTCAGCATTAATCCTTCCTGTACTTATGTTTTCAGGTGCAGTGCTGGAAATGGCCCTTGCTGCCATATCCCAAAATAAGGCCCTTTTCTTAAAGAAATGACATTGAGGTCTAGTTTGCTATGGCAGAGGCTTTGGGAATGTGCAGCAAAAATTCAGAAGTGTAATTAAGGAAGCATTGACTTTAAGGCCTGCCTTGACTATTTCACTCAGGTCAATAATTCAGTGACTTTGCAGAGGCTGCATGCCTTAGCACAAAGAAAGGCATGAGTGGTTCCATATGTGCAAATTAGAAAATGACTCTCTTGTATGACACATGAAGGAAGACTTTAGTTTCAAGCAGGGGAGCATAATCACTGTTTCTTGGTTGCTAAATATCCAGTGTGCAAAACCAAATTTTCAGTGAAGGTATAGATCATTATTTCTCACGTGACTACTGAAAAATGAATGAAAATACAGAAGCTGCAATAGATGCTTCACACCCTGCTGTAGTTCAGGGGAGAGGTGCAATATTTAGCATCCTCATGGTATTCTCAGTATACTTAATTCTTTAGGACTATGCTTTTCTAATTATAGCACTTCTGAGTTCAAAAAGAGTGTTTCATATAGCCTTAAGGCCTGTGAAGGAGATTATCTTCTTGGGAGTTCTGACATTTGTTTTAATGGAAGCAGGATCAAGCACAAATGCTAGGCTGCAGTGACATTTAAATGTGATCAGCAATACTGATCAGCGATCAGGAAATCGAGCTGTTCCAGCTGCTTACTTAAGAGACTCCTTTATGTAACATATTGTCATTGTATGGGGTTTCTTTAATATTTTCTTAAAAAGAATATGGCTCTCCCTCTATGAATAAACCACCCTATCCTGGTGATGTGGATGACAAGGCTGTGATGGATTTCAGCAACATTATGAATCTCACCTGCTGGAGATGGAGTTTATATGCATGGATGCAGAAGTGCTCAAAGCAAAATGTTTCACCATCCTCAGATGAACACTTCCGGTGCTCCGAGGCATCTCAGTGTGTTAGGGAATGGAGCTCGTCTCCACAGAGATGAATGTTTTGCAGTGGTTTTATTCTCATAAAAAGCTGAAGCCAGAACCAAGAAATGGAGCAATTTTTGATGTAAAAAAAAATCATCCCAGCTCCTCTCCCCAGACAAAACACCTGCACAGGAAATAAATGATATTGTAATTAAAGTAACAGAGGTTTCAGCTTCAGCAGGGAGAGTGCCCAATAGTTTTCTGTATCGAAGCTCACCTCTTCATTTATCCATTAGTTGTAGTCTTCTTAATACACAGAAAAATCTGCCTCACAGGTACATGTTGAGATATGAGTAGACAAAGGCTGGGGCAGAACTGAAGCCTCTGGCAGAGACATGGCAGCTGACAGGGGATGTGGCACTTTGCATTTTAGTTGTGAATAGTTAGCTGGTTCTGCAATGTTTGTAGGAATACATTTGCAATAAGAAGTGAGAGCACCTTCTTTGATAGCTTTCATAGTGGTATTGGTTCCTTCAACCCAACAGAAGCAGCCTGACATCTTTCTTTTTCCTGTTGTTTCTCATTTGGTTTGTCCTATACTGAATGGATATATTCAGAGTCAGCTGAAGCTTGACAAATGCAGCTGTGAAGACTTGTCTTCAAGCTATACTGCAGACTTTTCTCTCCCCTTTCTTTGCTCCAAGAAATACCTGTTCAACTGTTTTTATAGTATTTTTATGATAGGCATTTCAGATACCTACTGCTGGATAAATAAAACTGCCTTCCTAGCTTCAGGAGGTGGGGATGTTTTTTCATTTGTTTCTCAAAATTTGTTGCAGTGCAGAATGTAGTTGGATGTCATAGTAAAGAAGATGGCCTGGCATGGAAATGAGAGCATAATTAAAATTATTTTTCCTTTTCTAAGGATTGGGAACAAAATGTTGCTTAAACCTTTTTCTTAGAGGTATTACACCTAACAAGCTCTCTTGAGAGAGATGGGGGTAGAGCAGCAAAGCTATCAACAAAAATACGGAACGGCTGCGTTCCCTGGGGTTTGCTTAAATTTGAAAGTAGATAGGAACTGTGAAGAAATATAATGCAATCTGCTAAAGAAACTGCAGTATAACTTCAGTGGCCTCAGACACAGTAATGTACCAGTGTAAAGATCTCGTATTAACCTGAAAAATAGGTAGCAACATAAAACACTCTAAAGTTGCTTAGTTTACATTTGTCCTTGATGCATCGTCTTCAATGCCTTGTGGTGTGGAGATCAATTTATGCTGTAAATGCTGTGGAATGGAAATCAGGGCTTTTTACCTGTTGTGGGAAGGGCCCTGTGAACCTTCTCTGGGCTGCCTGTGTTAGAGTTTGACATGCTAAGTTCAAAATTACCACAGAGCTAAAACAGCAGTTAAATGATACTAAGTTCTTGGTCTTCATTTAATGGCAAGTTGAGGTTTACTGAGCCATTGAAGCCACTTGTGGTGTGAGATTTTCTGTCCTTGCCCACATGAATGTACCTGATGGAGTCATAACAGTGGTGCTTTAGGATTTGCAGCAAAGTAAGTAATTCTTGAGTGTTTCAAATGTTTGGGTTTTTTCTTTTTTTTGATAATCTGGAATGCTTGTTAATCCATGCAGTATTTGTTTTATTATAATCTTTTCTCAGAATTTGTGAATGCCTTCCATACAGAATCAGCAGTAATGGTTTTGCAGAGCTTTTTACTTCTGAAATTCCAATTGAGAAGTAGCAGTTCTTTTGTCTGTTGTTTTGAGGAGGAGCTTGGTACTGGGTTCATAGAGAAGAGCGTGCTTAAATTTGAGCAAATCAATGCTTTCCAAGACTGACATAGATTTTTTTGAGAAATCCCATTGAGTTACAGTCTCCATTGTTTCCTTTCACACACACTTGAAAATCTGGAATCAGGTTATTGGTGTCTGAGATATTGGACAACTATGGGAACTGTAACTTTCAAGAACAGATCTGCATCTCAATAGAAGGAACATGGAAGATATGAGAAAAATCGAAATTTTATGTCAAAGCTCTTGTGGCTTTGAAGTTCAATAGAGGTGAACTGTAGAAGCAAACTGTTACTAAATAGTATCTCTTGCATCCTAAACATTCACATTTAGGTGTTGGTTTTCATCTTCCACAAAAGTCCACATAGCCAATGTGCCGATATTGCTGCTCTGAGTGTTAATTAACTTAGGGCTCTAACGTAATGGGAGTTGCTCAGTTTATTTGAATGAAGCTGTTTTATTTGGTGTTGCTTTCCCATAACAGAACTTTGGGAGATTTCTGTGGGAGATGCTGCTGGACCTGGTGAGCCTGTGCTGCAGAGAGGTGTCCTGATGGGCAGTGCCCAACCCAGGGCTTTCTGGAGAGGTGCACACTTGATTTTGCCAACTGCATCTCTCTGGCTTTACTGGGAGTGTTATTCTGGATGCTTTGCTCTGGGAGGTTTCTCCTTTTCTCACAATCAGCACATTCACTTTTTCCCACTACACTCTCATATCCCTCGTGTTTCTAATTATCATTTCAAAATCACTGCCTGTCCTTCATTCTGCATAATCTGTGCTTGTTTGCATTCCAGCAGCACGCCTGTACTGCAAATGCAACACCAATTAATAGTCTTTTCAGTAGTTTAAAATAAATACTGTCCGTGTATGGGCTTATTCTCAAACCATAATATATTCAGTATTTTTTATTTGACAGGCCTTGAGTTCTAAGAGCTGGATTTAGCAAAAGTTTGAAACTCTGTTTAGGCTGAGTAAGCAGATATCTTTGTCTAATCAGTTAAACACACCATGCTTCTTTATAGCTCTCTACAGGAGTAAAGAATTAAAAAAGTTAAGCAGTGAATAAATATCTCAAAAGATACCTATTTTTCCTTGAAATGTGCTTCACCTAGAAAAATATTCTTAATCTACAGTTTTCCTCTTTGCTCTTAGGTTATCAAATTATATGTGCATACAAATTTCAAAAGCAGACCTGAAATCATTGAAAATATTTTGCTGCCTTTTGCTTTAAGTTTTACTGTACTGTTTTTTTTTCTCTTAAACTTGATAATCTAAAATAATTGCAGTAATGAAGTAAGGGATAAGGTAAAGGCAAATTATAGCTAAATACTTTAAAATAATAAAAGCTTTATGGCTTGAAATTTGCTTTTGAAGTTTTCAGAGCCATCTAATTTCCTCAATAAAATGTCTCTGCAGTGTATAAAAAAAAAACCAGGACTATTTATCTTTTCTGAGGAGGAGTAAAGTATGACTTAACCCAAGAATTCATGCAGAGAATAGCATATAGAAACATGTTGATGTCAATAACAAAATGAAAAAGAGGAATCTTTTTTATTTTTTTGGCAGAAGACATCAGGCTAAGAGCAGCAAAATAAAGGACATATTTTCAGGTCAATTCTTTTGTTAAGGACTTCCTTTGAATGTTAACTTAGGTTTTCTGATCCAAGAAAAACTTCTGGTAATATGATTTAAGTATTGTCTTGGCCTCTTGCTCTCATGCTTGGTTAAATCATCCCTGACCATGAGGAAGAAGATGAGAATTTACAGAGTGATGTGGCTCTCCCTGAGAGCTGTGAAACAGGGAATTGTCCAAAGCTGCTGTGCTGGAAGTTAATGAATATAACCCTGTAAGTAATTCTGACTATATGAGGGCAATGTCACCTTGGTTCCAAAAACTGGTTGGTCTTTAAGCACCTTTGTGTGCTTGTGTGACATAAGTACAGGGTCTGTACTTTGATTTCTGAACATGCAACTGATTTTGTAACTTCACACAAACCCCAGTCCCCACACTTGAAATTTTTCAAATCTATCAGGTTTTTTCCCCCTTTTTTAAGAAAAAGTATTACAGTATGTATTGTAGCTGATCTCTGAAGAAATCACTTCCCCCCCCCCCCCCATGAAAACTCTTGACCAGATTCTTGAAATTGCATCTTCTCTGTTATTGCTCAAAACTGATGGATGAGATGCAATGTTATGACTTGACAAGCTTAAGTACAAAATTATTGATCTCTGAACTGCAGCAGAACTCCTAAGGATAATCTCTCAGTATATATTTGGCATTGAGTAGTATTCAGCACTTGTTGCTTTTGCTGCACATTATTTCTTTTTGGATAATTTAGCCAGTTTCCAGAACTTCTTTGACAGCTGTGTTTCTCCGAGTTTCCTTTGGCATGGAAGAAAATTTGGGGCCAGATTTTTGCCTCAGAACTGATATCAAGTAATAATTGTCTTTTGAAATTGAGAGGATTTACCAAATGCTTGAAATTTAGGGATAAGCTGGAAATTTAACCTATGTACTAAGTGTATGGAATAAATGCGTTCACTAGTTTTGTGAGTCTGAAGGTCACAGCTATAGACAGATCCAAACCAGTAATTAACTGATTTATAATTTGCTGTTGGTTTGAATATTGAAATGAAGGTTGTATATCGCTGTGAGAGATGTGATCTAGCTCAGCCAGATGCATTGTGGGCTCAATGAAGAAATTGCTGAGTTAAATTCTTTGGCCTGTGCAATGTAGAAGGTCAGTCTGGGTGATCACAGTTGCCCTCTAAAATGCTGGTTGTCAAAAAGGAAGAGGGATGTATTTGAAAAAGCACAAAACAGGGCTTGTTAGAAATGAAGTGCCAATAGATAACATGGAGTAAGCAGATAATTGTCAATTTATGCAATTAGAATGTTTTAGAAAAACTGATGAAAAAATTGCTGGGTTAATGGAAGCATAAAGTAACATTGGTTTATCTTGCTGAACAAAAAATCCCAACCTTTTTAAAGTTTAACCCATACATAAAGTTGGCTGTTGCAGTTCTATGAGACTTGCAGAACTGAAGGATGTCTGTGTCCTTCCATCCATATTTAATATACACAACAGGACTCCATGTATACAGTTTTTGCTTGAGCTCCAGTGTGCTTAAATAATCTGGTTGCCTGGGGAAGAGGAAAATTGATGGGATAGGAAAAGGAAGGAATCTGAAAACAGGCTCCCAAACACACACCACAAAGCCTGTGTGCACACCTGCACTTGGTTTGTTTTATGCATTGTTGCACCTGAGTGGAGTCAAGTGGCACTAAAAGGAACCTTTCTTTATATTGGCTACTTATTTTCCAAAGAGTTTCAAATACATGTGAATTCAGAACCTATGTGGTAATCAGCCTTAGCTAAGGAAACCTTCATTAGATCCTTAGGAATATTAGAGTTACACAAAAATGCTAAAATCAAGAAAATTGTCAGTGTCCCGGTTGCCTTGATCAGGAAGAAATAATTTCATGTAAGTATAAATGCAAATGCCTTTAAATCGAATGGATATTCTTTAACATGGGGAGTATTTTTCTTACTTCCTGGATGTTTTCCCTCTTTCCCTTTGTTGATGCAGGAGAAAGGTACTGCTTGTCTGAGAGGACTTTGCTGCTTCTCTTCTCCCTCAAAAATACTCATACCCAGAACATGCAGTGACCTAAGAAAATGTAATTTTGTGCTTGGTTAGTAACCCTGAATAACACAGTCTAACCTTAGATAACCTGGGAGTTTAGATTATGTTTTGAGAATATTTTAACTTTTTAATTAATATCATAGTTCTGCTGTTTGGCTTAAAAACTGGTCTTTGTCCAGTTCCTTTCCATGGAGCTCCATGTGGGAAGCAGCTATCTGCTCAAAAACAAGCTTACAGAAGTAATGCCTTGATTTGCGCAGGAAATATACTGGGTTACCTGTCGTGAACCCTAATCCCCTTAAACACATCAGAATTTAGTGGTGACTCTTCCCATACCTGGAAATATTTAAACAGGGACCCATAGGATGATTGAACAGAGTAAAGCAAATTGAATTTGGTTTAAGAATTCATCCTTTTTTGTCCTACATATCTAATTCATTTTTCTCAAATGCTGTTCATATTGTGTTGCATATTAATTGCATATTCTATGTTCTTTATTCATAATATACCGCTGATAATAACAGAAAATTAAATTTTTAATTCCCAATGATACCTTAATTTAATGTTCCAGTTACTTCTCTTCTTTAACTAATCTTCTGTCCTCTGAACAAATTTGATTAAAATCATTACATTTATTAAGAAGAAATGGGCTAAAATGTATCACTTTAGTCCCACAGGGTATTAAAAATTCCTTTCTAAAGTGTGTCTTTTGGTGGATGGCAGATTTTAGGCAAGGAAATGGCTGATTAAAGCTCAGAAATCACTAGGATATTGAAAAGTGGAAGAAATTACTTGCTTTAGTTACTGCTTTTTCATTTTACAGGTAACCCATTCCTTCTTACTCTTGTCTCCTGATGCTGTAGTAATTATGAATTTGTGAGATTTGGGACAGGATGTGGGACACAGAGGAGTGATTACAGACTCATATCTTTCCTGGTGCTGTTTGCTGGGAGCCCTTGCAGGCAAGTGCTGAGGAAAGCTCCCCCTGAGCTCTGTTCCTTTCTGTGCTGGGCTGAGCAGAGTCAGTGACAGGATCTGTAGGGTGGGACAATGCAGCCCTTGGACTTTTTTTTTTTTACCAGACAAAAATCTGTGGTCGGTGTTTACATTTAGATGTTTTGTAATTTGTAACTTCATGCTGATTTTGTTGCTTTGGTTTGGATTAAAGTGTTAGTGGTTTAACCTTCTTAGTTTTCTGTTGAATTATGTGATTATTGTGGCCCCTTTGATGTTATGCATATCTGTGTAATTAGGATGTTGTAATCTTCTTTCTTGGTCTCTGATACCGAGTTAATAATACCTCCTTAGGAAGTCTGATACAATATTGTTAACTGGTTGGGTAGGGAGGAGTTCACTTATCAGTGAACAGAATTTAAGCAGAGGTCCTTTTCCAAACCAGCAATATAAAGAAATGCTTTTGAAATGCTTGCATTTATTTTTTGTGGCTGTCCCTCTCAGTTCTCACTGTATGGCTGATTAACTGCATTCAAAACTCGATTTGCTGCCTGTATAGTGACAGAACTTTTTTGAAAATGTGAGTTAATGAAATTTAATGCTGTCTGTGCTGGCTTTTTTAGGTCCTTTGAGCACCCATTAAGTAGGTTAGCTGCTCACTTGTAAAGCTCTTTCAGCTGTGAATTAGAAAGCATCTGCCTTTACTGTATGCACTGTCGTCTCATAGTCATTCTAATTTTCTCATATTCATTTCTAATTTTATCTCCTTCTGCTCCCTGGGCCTTAATTCTGCAAATTCATGATATTAATTTTGTGATGCCACAAATTAGTACACCTTCCACCATCCCTGGTTGTTTCAAGCCCTTTCAAAGCTGGCCTTGGACACTTCTGGGGATGGAGCAGCTTCTCTGGGCACCCTGTGCCAGGGGCTCCCCACCCTCACAGAAAAGAATTTTTTCCTAATGTCTAATCTAGATCTACTCTCTTTCAATTTGAAGAAATATTGCAAAATAATAACATTTCTAGGCACTTCATTATCTTCCATATCAGACAAGGAACTGATAGCAATTAAAACCATTTCCCCATCCAGTGTAAATTACAAAAACAGAAATAAGGATTTGGAAACTTCAAAAATTCAACTTGAAATGTTTGAGTTGCACAAATGACTTAAATCACTGCATCATGTCTGGGCTATTCTACTTGGGCATTGCAAGAATTTGGAATTAAAGCATGGTGCATGTTAGCAGAAAAGCAGGAACACAGGTGAAAGGAATGTTGGAGTTCTAATGGAAATTCTGAGTTCTTTATAAATCTATCTGGTTTTGCTGCATTCATTCTTACATAATTAAGTAGCTTATAGTGATATTATGTATATTAATGTAGGAAATAATTTAGAATAGTTTTTGATACTCTTGTAAGCTGTGGTTCACACAAGTCAGCCTTGAGGATGTGAAGACAGTGTTTCACAATTTTCACCAGGAAAACAGGGGTTTTTTTCACAGCTTTGTTAAAGTAACTATAAAGCTTTGTGGACCCTGTGCTAAATTTTGGTATGGAATTTCTCACCATAGGGGAATATACAACTTTTTAATCCCTGATTTAACACTTTCTCCCCCTATGCTTCAGAGGTTGAAAAATGGAACTTGGCAGACTTACAGTGTAATATGTGTGTTAGAACATGCATCTCAGGCCATGTGTATGTGTCTGTCTGTTTAAAATGTTGGGAGTGATGGAAACAATTTATGTGTGGAAAAACCACATAGTGGATATTAAAAGAGCAAGTCTTGGGAAAGTCTGAAAGAATGGGGAGGCACAGGCGAATAACTGGCTTAACACCAGGAAATGTGCACTGAAAAGGAGGGATTTAGCAATTGAGGATGGGATTATCACATGATGAGTTGCAGCTGGTTCAGGAGAAGGACTGACACTGAAGCTAAGCCTGGTTCCTCAGAGCCTGTTAGAGGGTAGAGAAAGGGAAGCAGAACTTCTTGGCTGAAGTTCTGGGCTGAGTTTTGTTGCAGCCCAGGTGTGCAATCCGGATGCCCTGTGTTTGGGGGCATGCTGTGCTTTGTTTGCAGGATGTATTCTGCACTCCCAGACTGGATTTATCTGGAGTGTAGCTGCTGTCTGACATGACCGGTGTTACACAGACATGAGAGAGGTTCCAGCTACACCCGTGTGCCACCCAGGGGCTGCTCTGGCAGTGCTGGGGTGACACTGGTGCTACTGCCTGGGCCAGCAAAGGCTTTGCTCTGGGTGAGGGTAAGTCCAGGTGTGAGTTAGAGCCATAATTCATAGCAGATGATACCTCAGATTTTAGCTTTTGTATTTTTCAGATTCTGTGCTGCTTTAGTGTGTGGGTCTAGGCTTCATATGAGGGGATGGTGAGCTCTGTGCACAGAGCAGGGAGACAAAACAATTCCTTCTCTAGCTGGGGACCAAGGACAACTGATCCAAATCTCAGGCCCAAGAGCACAAACAACGTGGGCTGAAGAGAGGAAAACAAGAAGGATGGGACTTCATAACCTGAAGCTGGAATTGGACAATTAACTCTAATATGCAAATGGACCAGAACTTACAGAAGTGTAAGACCCTGTGAGCAGTTGTCCATTTTTGTGACCATTTTGGTTCATATTAGGTGTAGCCCTGGCTGTGCTCTTGTGCTGCCCAAGATGGATCTATTGAAGCCTCCTAATAAATCCCTGCTTTATTCTTTAGCTCCATCTAGTCTCGGTTCTAAGTCAGCCTGCACAAGGCATCAATGCAGATCCCGGTTCTGCACTGAAATCTGAGCAGGAGGAAACTCCCCCACCCATGGCCATTGAGCTGGGGACACTCTTGGCATGGGGAGGGAACAAAGAGGGCTCTGTGTGGGTCCCTGCATCCCCCTGAGCATTAATTTGTAGCCAATTATCTATTACATGCTTCATGCCCTTCTTCTTTCATTCCTTCTTCAAAACTATGTATGTGGGTGTGCAAACGAGGTTTTGATCTCCTTCTCTCTCTGCAGAAGTAACTTCTGATGCCAGATTTTGTAAAACTTGTTTTTGTTCATGCTGAGATAGCTGCATGCCAATATCCTTCTTGAAAGAATATTTTCTTAACAAGCCCTGATAATGGAAGTACCTGTAAAAGGTACTACATCAGTGTAATTAGAACTTGGATTAAGGGGGGAAAGTACAAACCACTTTTAAACTTGGATTTCAGACCATGAAATGAAAAGACCTGAATTTCTTACTTTTGGCAGGGAAGGAGTTTCAACAGTAATATAATATTCTGATCTTGATAACAGAATAAATTTTTGTTATAAATTGGAACCAATGCTTCCCTATTGAGCGTACAATATGACTTTCAAAATAATTATTTTTTTGGCTATAATATTAAATTGCACTTTTCAGGCTCAGGTTTTTATTCTTCATAGAATTACACTCATTTTTATTTTTGAAAGCAAGAGTCACATCACCTTTTTATACAGCCTCATGGGTTTTGGTGATAATTTTCATATGAAAATCGATACTAAGTATTAAAAGTCTGTTAATGAGTATAAATTAGTTCATATTCTTAAACCATTGCTGAATTGTCAAGTGGTTTATGATTTTTGGTCACAAAGGCCACTATGTGATCAGAGTCCAGGTGTTCAAAGCAAGGCAACCCGTGCATGGGACTAAGTGCTGCCTGCCTCACATACATCCTCAGAAAAAACCTACCATATCCCAAAGAATCTTGAGATTGCCTTAAATTTTGCTGTTTAAGAAGGAGGTCCTGTGTATATTGTATCAGAGGTTTTTTTTGTGCTCCTCTTATTTATTTTTTAACCTTCCAGGTTCATTTTTTAAACCTTGCAAACATGAATTTGAGACATGAAAATACTAAATAAAATCACATCACTCCATAATTTGGAGTCCAAAGAAAAATGGCCTCTTACTGTGACAAAGCTCCTGAAATACTGAGCAGTTGATGGCTCTTTCCTTTTGGCATGCCTTGCATTTAAAAAAAGAGGAAAAAAAAAGACAGGCGGTTTAACTGGAACACTTGACAGACAAGGTTTAAATTAGAGAGAAGTGTGATTCTTTTGTCAGTCTCTGTAACCTTGTAGTTTCATAAATTAACTGTTCTTAAGTACTAATGACCTAGGAAAGGCAGATGTTGTATCCAGCTGTTAAATGGCTTTTTAATGCTTCCTTTTTATAGAGACAGTTAATTCCAGGGCAAAGCCTAAAACCATTTCAGGAAAGAAATTTCTAATGTAGTCCTCAGATGACTAACAGGAGTAATAGCAGTGAGTAAAAATGATAAACATCTGATGTTAACTACTGATTTTGAGCATTCCCCTATCCAGAGGTGACAGGAGCTCTGTGTAGGGAAGGAGGAAAGGAAAGTTGGGGCTGGGGACACCCAGAGCTTTGCTACCTTAGGCTCTCCAGCAGGAGAATTGAGCACTGTGAAACTGGAGCTCATTCTGAGTCCTCTGTGTGGTTTTGGGGACCACAAAACAAGAGAGGCAGAGTTACCGTCCAAAGGGGGCTGTGAAGGTGGTGCAGGGTCTGGAGGAGGATACCAGGAGTGGCTGAGGTCACTTGGTCTGTTCATCCTGGACACTGAGGTCAGACCTCATCAGGGTCTGGAGCTTCCTCACAAGGGGAAGAGGAGGGCCAGACACTGATCCCTTTGCCCTGGTGGTTGGTGACAGGACCTCAGGAATGGCATGGAACCGAGTCAGGGAAGGTTTAGGTTGGATATTACAAAAAGGTTTTTCACCCAGAGGGTGGCTGGACACTGGGACAGGCTCACCAGGGAAGTGGTCACAGCCCCAAGCCTGACAGAGTTCAAGGAGTGTTTGGACAAGGCTCTCAGGCCCAGGGTGAGATTCCTGGGGTGTCTGTGCAGGGCCAGGAGCTGGACTCTGTGATCCTTGAGGGTCCCTTCCAGCTCAGGATATTCTATGATTCTGTAATTAACTAAATTTACCAGGTTGCAAGGTGAATGCTCTTTCACTGTCTCACCAGGGTCTCATCCTCACCATGCTCACAACTCTGAGCTGTTCCTATTGCTCCTGTTTCCTTCTAAAGGTTGAAAGTGCTTGGATGGAGCTCTGAACTGCCTGGTCCAGTGGAAGGTGTCCCTGCCATGGCACATGAGCTTTAGGGTCCCTTCCAACCCAAACCATTCTGTGATTCTCTGACTGAAAGCATGGAAATGCATTATACTGAACTACAGTAGAGCTATTACTCTTTAAAAAAAGCTTTTTTTTTCGCTTAGACATTTTTATTCTTTGGTGTGTTACTAATGGGCCGGCAAAGAGAAAAAAGCTGCAAATCTTTGGTCTTAAGTTTAGCCTGTGACAGATTGCAGGCACAGCACATTTAAAATCTTTATTTCAGTACCACATAGTTTTGTAACTAGTTTTAAGTACACTGTACAAACTTTGTCACTAATAAAAGCAAAGGTATGTTTTTACACTGCTTTCATCTCATACTGGCTTCTCCCCATCCTAGTGTCACATCATCCACTTGACATATTTTCATAATACTCATGTTATTTTTTAGTCTGTGTCTTCTTTTATATTCCTCCTAATTGTGTCAGAAAGCAATCATAAAAATGATTTATTTTTACTCCATATGGAAGTTTGTGGGTATTCAGAAAGATTATATGAGGGTTTTAGTGCTGACTTCATTAGCTGTGATCCTGTTCTTAGTCAAATCCTCACTGGGAGAACCAGTAAAATAACATCAGAGGATTTTTATGTGTGTGGAATTACGTAATTTGTTTTGTAATTACAGTGAATACAGAAGCAGGAAAAAAAACATCTTTTTCATTAATTATTAGACAGGAAAACAAAACATTTAATCTTTTAAAAAGTTTTAGGTTGTGGGGGAACATTGGGAATGATGCCATGTCAAATATTTATCCATCCCTTCCGGACAAAGTGTTGTGTGAGGTAAGAAAGAAAATGCAGTTAGAACAGCAGAAAACATTTCTGGCCACATTACACATCGATCATTCTTACAGGGAGGGGAAAAAAATGTGCCCTGCATTACTTAAAGGTGCTGGGAAGTAGGATGGAACTTAATTCTGTTACGGGAACAAATCATTTTGCCCTTCCTGTAGCAGGTCAGTGTTTTTGCAGCTGCTTTTTGTCCCTGAATATACTGGGCTTATGTGGCTGTCACTGGAAACTCGATGGTTACCAATAATGCAGTTTTGTGTTTGTCACTCCTGAGAAAATGTGGAGCAGAGCTGAGCAGAGAGGTTTCCTCTGCTGAGAAAGGACCTCTGAGGGATCCTCATGGGTGGAGGTGTCCTTGGACTGGAGGGGAAGTGTGTTTCTGCCCTGCTGAATGGGGCAAACTGAATCGTTCAGTGTTTGAAAATAAAAACCATGGTTTGAATAATCAGGGCCTTGGAAATCACATGGAAAGTGATTTCTGTCATCAAATTCTGCATTTCTGCTGATGTCCCGTGTTCCTGGCAGTCTGAAGAGAGGAGTTAGGAATGTGTAGCATGCAGTGATCAATGTACCTGAGCTGTGCAAGTGATTTTTCTGGCTGATGTCCATGTGTGCGGAGCTGGTGTGCAGGCTCTGTTGGTGTCAGGTTGGAGTCCCCAAGGAAGGTTTCGTGGTCCTCCTGCCCCTGTCAGTCAGAGTGTCTCAGCCTCTTCCTGACCTGGGATTTTAGCCTGCAACTCGCTTCAAGGGATAAATGAATGAATACAAATGCAGCTGTGTGAAAACAAGAGTTCAAGCATGGTTATCCCTTACAATAAATACACTGGGTTGATTAATTCTCTTGACAGTTTCCTTATGCCACTGACCAAAATAACATTGCTCTTATCTGTGTCTGTTGCTTCATCAAGCTTATCTCGTATCAGGCAGTTCAACTCTGCCTAAATGAAATATTCTTGATGCTTATGGTTGCAGTCAGAATTACTTCTGCAAATCAGTTAGAAACAATGACCTGGTTACCCAGGGGTAAGATGAAAATCTCCTGTACTTCTTTAAATTTAAAAAAAGGAGAAGTTGGATGAAATGAAGTATGCATTAAGAAGTGAGTGACAGCAAAAGCTATCAGACTGTTGAGCTGTGTCTGCTGCTGTTATCAATTACAGTAAAAGATTTGTGGATCTTAAAAGAGGGTGTTTTATTCACAGGTAATTCAGATTCATTTCTCATTTATACAGAGGGTCTGCTCAAGACCACCCACCTGGGAATGTGGAGTGGATTGAGACCTTCTATAGACAGAGAGGAGCAGCCTCACATTCTCAAACCCTGGTCCTCATGGAATCCTGCTCTGGTGGGAGATATCCCTGCCCATGGCAGGGTGTTGGAACTCCAAGAGCTCTAAGGACCCTTCCAGCCCAACCAGCTGTGAAGCTCTTTGTGCAATGGCACACTTTCATTTGGAGGAAAAGGCCTCTGAAATGGTGTTATACTAAATATTACTGTGTGAATTATTTGCTTTGTGGAATTTTTTTTCCCCCAAGTGACATTAATCCAGTTTTAAGCATGTGAAACTTCTGTGAAATTGCAGCAGTTTTACTTCGTTTGCTGTAAAAAAGTCTCGTATCAGGAGGAAAGCAGGAGTCTGTGGATGCTTTGTGGTTGTGATATAAACTTGTACTTAGCTGCAATGAGAAAAGCTCTTAAGCAGTATTTAATTTTGAGCACAATAATCCTTGTGGTTGTCAGTGAAACTAAATACAAATTATTCACCTGCTTAATGTCTAGTGTACATGGGGTTGGTGTTTGTAAAGGGTTGGATAATACCCAGGTCCGTACAGTTTTGTCAGACCATACTTCTTTGTCACATCATCTATAATTGAATATTAAAAATAGAATTTCTGATATGCAGCAGGTTGGAAAAGATAGGCAAAGAAGTCATTGTCTAGGTCTGAGGAAAGTACTGTGAAAGCTCCTGTTAAATGTTGGAATTTTGGAAAGGTTCTCTCTTGATTTCCTAAACCCATCTCTGTTTTGCTAATCTATAATATATATATATATATATATATTTATATATCTGTGTGGGATCTATATGCAGTGGACTTCTGTGCCAGAATTTCTTGCTCTTGTGTGGTGACCCAGCCCTTGTCTTGCAGAAGTGAAGTCTTGTTTCACTGTGCTGGGTTTGTGCTGTGCTGCTTGGGTTGTCTGCTTTTGCTAGCAGTGTTCCTGACAGGATGCTTCTCTCTCAGCTGAAGAAAAATGGTATTTGTGAATATTTATGCTGCTTTTTGGTGTCAAAACCATGACCATCACCAGGACTACCCTTGTTACTTGCTGTCAAGTGACTGTCAGCGCATGCTGAAGCCAAGTGGCTGAAATAAAGCAAGTCAAAAAAACAAAACAAAAAAGCAGAAACACAAATCAAAACAAACAATCAAAAAAATCAACAAAAAACCCCCCAATACCCCAGAAAAAAATATTTCTGGTAATGTGAAATTCACACCATCTCTCAAAACTTAGATCTTATCTAGCTGAGTGCTGCAGATGTACTGGTATGTACAAAATGTGCTTTATTCAGCTGTTGAATAATTAAGAACTTGCTGTAGGATGAGTTAAATGCGTTAAATTGCCCTATGTCAAGGGGAATTCAGAGAACTGACCTATGTGAAAGGAATTTGTGCAAAAGCCAAAAGTTTGATAGAAATCTCTCTAAACACCCTCAAAATCTGCAAGTTTTCTCTGAATGGACTAGTTTTCTTCAGAACACTGCTGAATATTCCTTGTGAAGATGTAACAAAATTACTTTACTTGTTCCTGAATTTAAATTTTAGAGTAATAATAACATTAAAAACAAAAGAACAAACCCAACCCTCAAAAGACACCTGCCAAAAAAAACCACCAAACCCTATTAATCTTTGATTTGAACACAGTATTTCAGACAAACATCCTATTACTTGGCCTTTTCTAATTACTGTATTTGTCCATCATAGACCTTTAATGTTCTATGGAGCTTGCAAAAGAAGCTCTGTCTGCAAAGAAAAATATTTTTTAAGGAAGAAATATGTAAATCCAACCAATTCTGAGAAGGCTTAAAGGGTACAACTGGTTGTTCCTCAAGCAATGACCATAAACTTTGGCCTTTCAGTGTAACATTGCTTCCACAAAAACAATTTACCTTGACAGTGACTGATTAAGTCTGTTTACACCATCAAGGAACTTTTAATTTTTTTGTGGTGGTGGTATTAAAGTCACTGTTCTTTTCTCTGCTGCTCTGCAGTTCTTTGGAGGAGAACTATTCAAATAAAAGGCATAATACTCATTTCCTGAGGAGTTGCATCAAAAATGAAAGCACTGCCATGCTGATGGAGGGCTATATTGAAAGGCATCAAATAAAATTTATATTGGAGGAACTGTCAGTGAAAAGGGTAATTAATCAAGATCCTTGCACATCCTGTTCTTTATTTTTGTCTCTATTAGAATCCTATGAACATGACAATAGATATATTCTTCTGATTAATGACCAATCTGTGCAATTGATCCAGCAGATTCAGTTACTGCTTATGATTGGCTTTCTGTCTATTAAAATACTGCTATTCATTTTCTATTCAAAGACCTAAATATTTCAGAACTTCTAGGATTTCAAGGGCTTTGTAGAAGTAAGTGGTTTTGTATGTCGTAGTGGCCAAAGAAAAAGTAAAAAATGAGGAAAAATCCAAGATTTAAAAAAACCCAAAACCCTAAGACATACATATGTATATATATCTTGCATAAATATGTACTAGAAAGATATTGATAAATATACTACAAATACTTAGAGATTTTTATATACATTAAAATTGCCCGCAGTCTCTTCAGAGCAGTTGGGCGCTATTGTGTGCACCACAATATATAAAGGTTATCTCTGACTCTGTTATTTATTTTATTCCTGATGTGAATTTGACACTTGAGCATCATAAAACACTTACATACACTGCAGGATGCATTTAGAGATTGTGCAGTTTGCCTCACCACCCTCTTCCTTTGTTACTCCCAAGCTGGTAATATCAATCTCTCAAGGTTTTCATTTCAGATTCTGACTCATTCAGTTTTGGTCAATAAATGACATAAGTTGTGTGTCAAAAGAAAAGACACTCACCAAACCCTGGAGTGTTGAAGCTGATGGGACTCTGGCAGGGATGGTAATTGCAGGGGGAGTGACAGGCACTTTTCTCTGCTGACCCCTCACTGTGGCTTCTGTAAAACACTGGACTTAATGTATAAGATTTTTTTCTCCCATGAAATTATTTTTTAGTGTTTATGAAGCTACGTAGTCATGTTCTTGAGCTAGTGTGAATGTCAGTCCACTGCTGGGCTGTCATTCAAAAATAAGGATCACAGAAAAATCAATTATTGCCACTATGAGGGTGCAGATGTGCAGGCAGATGAAAGGTGCAGGTGCACCTCATTGTTCCTGCTCTCTGGAACTCCTTATCCAAATCTGGGTGTTGCACTCTGAGCTGGGCTGCAGCAAGCTTGTAGAAATTGTGCTGCTGACTCCACTGGAATAAAGTTAGTGATTATAGCCCCATGTAGGAAGCCTTTTTCTTTTAGTGCTGTTAATGTTTGAGTGAACTTCTAACATTCCTGATTCTCAGCAGAGTATTAGGCCAAAAGGTTGATTTCTACTCCCATAAACCACTCAGAGTTTACACTTTTCTTTAAAATTTGCACTCTCCATATTTCATTTCATTTCATTTCATAGGAAACAAATGGAATTTAATCCATTACCACCTATGACTTTTTTCCCCCAGTTTCCTGTTTAAATTACTTTTTCTCTTTTAATTTTCACATTAGCTTTCTCTTTGATGTAGTAATTGAGTCTTCTTCAGATTAAAAGGGGGAAAAATCATTGAGGAGCATGTTTCAGAGACTCAAAAAGAGGTAATTTGTAAAATTGGGTTATTTAATAAAACTCTGATGATTTCTGGTAGGGTTTTGGCTCTTTAACATAGTACCATTTGTAAAGAGAGCTCTCAAAGAGGTGACAATGGCTGGAAGATTTTATAGGGTGAAGGGGTCAAAACTCTGGCCTGTCCTTACAGAAGGACAGATGTGTTCTAGCTGCAATACTGATCATACTGGAGTTCAGTATCTCATCTCCTTAACTGCAATTCATGTTTGTTAATGACCTGCAGTCGGCCTGAACACAACTCCTTAGTGCCTGATTAGTAGAACACTTGAACGTAAGAGAACATGGCATTAAGCATCTTCTGGACAGGGGCACAGGTGGGCCATATATTTTTGGGTGACTGGGAAAATTTCAAAGCAGATAAAGAGATGTTGTAGGTGAGCATCATCACCTGTGCTTGTGCAAAGCATGATCAGTCCAGGGGGGTGGCACAGGAGAGAATCAAACCTGTTCATACCCCAGGTAATTAGGAAGTCATTTGTTTAATTTAGATTTAGTAATAACATTGTGGTCATAAATAAAATCATTGCAGGATGGCAAAAGTCACCAGTGACTGTTTGGATTATTTTCTAATTTTAATTTTCTATTATAAAATAACTCAATATCAGACTTTATGGCAAAGTGCTTATGCTCCTTGGTTTGTAGGTGTGACGTGAATATAGGAACTCCCTGCAAAAGCCTTGGTGGGGGACGTTGGATTGGATGACATCCAGAGGTCCCTTCCAACCTTAATGATTCTGTGATTCACATTTGTAAAACAAAAACTGCATACAAGAAGGCCAAAGTGGTTTTGGTCGTTTTTTGTTTGTTTTATTTTGGGGGATAGATTTTTTTTTGTTTGTGGTTTGTTTGGGTTTGCTTTTTTAATGATTAGGGCAAGGAAATTATTTTTCTCCAGAGCTGCCTGTATAATAACCCTGGTGGTTAAATAAAGTGTAATTGGTCTATGGATCTGTAGATAGTAGTAATCATTGTGACTGTTAGCCTAAAGGAGATGCATTTGGCCTCACGAATGTGTTATTAATAGGGCAAGATTATGTAGGGTTGTTGGGAAAATCAGTATTGAAATGCAGTTGCCCTGGACATTAATGCCATTAGAACAAAGTAATGCTTTCTGCTTGCTAGTGGAAGATCACCCATGACAAGGGAAAACTCCTGACTTGCAGAGAAGAGAGTGCTGTAGGGTACAGGGTGCCTCTGCTGAAAGGCTGGGCAGTGGGAGTGAAAAAAACCCTGTGAATAATTGACTCCTGTATCCAAGGATACAGGAGTAGGGAAAGGGAAAATGAAAAAGACATTTTGCAGCGAGACACTCTGACAGATTTTCATAAATCTCCAGTTGTTAGTTGGTGAAATGTTTTATTTGCGCACCAGGAGTGCTGCTCGGTGTGCTCTGGCAGCACTGGATGTTTATTGTGGCTGATGGTGAGAGAATGCTGAGAGCTCAGGATTTAGCAAGGGAAGTGTTGGGTACCACACAAAGGACAGTGTTGATTCTGGTGCTGCTTTAGAGTTTTAGAGTAGCATCAATTTACTGTCTCATTGGGCTGAATCTTCCTGGTGTGTTAGACTGATGCAACTTGTAGCTGCCTGATGGATAGATGGAAACAGAAATATCTCCCAAGTCTCCATTCTGCCACTTGAAAGCTTAAGGTGTAAAAATTTATGGCTGACTTGCCCAACTTGTGCCATTGTGGGGCATTCAATTATGGATCTATGAGGCTGGCTTGGTGTTTTTCATTTTCTAAACTTCCATCCAATTATTCATTCTGGGACAGATTCAAAGTGTGCTGTTCTGGAAATTGTGTGTCCCTTCTCTTTAAAACTCTATTGAACTGCTGTTAAGAAGCCTCAAGGGAAATAAAAAAATAACTGAGCTGAATCACATCACCCAGGCTGTGTTGCCTGCTGCCTTCTGCTCTCAGGATGATGAGAACTTTGGGTGATGCCTGCTGATTTAATGATGATCATTTTCTGTGTGGTCAGTGAAACAATTGATCAGTTTTGTGTTACAGTACTGCCACGTTTTTTGCATGTATTAAAGTTACTTGAATTTGTGGTGATTTGTTGGAAATTTCAACAACACAGTGTTGGGTTTCCAGCTTGGGAGTGCTTCAGTGGCTGCTTGGCTTCTCTCTGCTTCTTGCCCAGGGTTGTGAAATCCAGATGTTGGATGCCTTGGTTGGGCAGTGGGGGACAGGACCAGCACTGAAAGGAAATGGAGCCATTGGGGTCAGCAGGACTGAGGGCCAGTACAGTGCTTTTCAAGTCTAAATAGATTAAAACTGTCAGTAGGTTTAACATTATGGTTTCCTTGAACCCCACATGTTATTTCTAAAGGTTTAAGATCCTCTTTTTGTGTAATTGGGTATAAATCCCTCCTTTTCTTCCTGCCAGTGCTGCTGAATCTGTAACTTTTTGCTAGGATAGATAATGATTAACTTGGGTGCTATTTGTACACGGGGAAGGAAACACCTGATATGCTGCCAGGTTTGATTTGGCTGCCCAGGAAAACCAAACAAAATCTCTGGAGAGAAAACCAGTTGGTCACTGACAGGAGCCAGTGTCTGAGGGTTTACCCAAATTTAAAACAAAACCCTTGCTGCTGTGTTGAGGGGACCTTCCTCCAGGCAGAGGGTGAGCAGAAGCAGTGTCAGAGCACTTGCTCAGCATCTGGCAGGCAGATGTGTGACCCCGGTGGGAAAAGCTGTAACTGCACTTTCAGGGGGCAGCAGGAGAGACTGTTCCCAATTGCTGCATGGAACTGAGTCTTGGTTTGTATTTTAATGGACTCAGTATCCTCTGAAATATTTAGAAAGTGCATTGCATTGTATTAGTCGCTCTGCAGGTGTGATGCTTACAAAGATTTATCTGAAGCCTCTGTTCCGTGTCCCATCTGTATGGATCTTTCAGTGTTTTGCAGAGAGGACATGCAATTAGAAGGCCTGCTGTAGGCTGGGAATTCCCAAACCTTGGACCTAGTCACCACTCCTGAGGATAAGATTTGTGTCCTACAGGGGCAGGGACAGCAGCTCAGGGCTCTGTGCTACACCTGGCAAGTTTTTGGGAGCGTGCAAGTCCCCAGCACAGCTTCCTGCCCATTCATAGGGTGATGCTTGAGGCTGCCAGGCTGTGCTTGGCCATGTACAGGGCCTGGAGGGCCATTCCAGACTCCCATTTTTCTCACACACTGCTGAATTGTGGTTTGTGTGTCACCAGATGCATGAGGAACCTCACAGGGGTTGGTGGTGAGGGATGTGAGCCTCTCTAGGTTCTCCAATGAAGGCATATTATTTTCTAGCTAAAACTTGGGGTTTTTTTCCTTAACTATCTCTGGTATTAAGTAATATTGGTGTAAGGTGGTGTGGATAGATGTACCCCGTAAATCTCTAAATCTGTCTTTAATCTTGTCTAAAACCATATGCTTGGCAGCTTAAGAGCCATAAGTAGAGGATGCAAATGTGAAACATCAGGGATGTTTATGTGGAGTGCTAAGGCGTGATTCATACTGAAATAATTTTATGTTGTGTATTCTTAGCTAAATATTAGCAGAATTCATATGACTACCAGAACTTGATAATGTGTGAAAACCGTGACAAAACCACTTGAGATGCACTTTAGTTACATCTCGAGGAAAAGGTTAGAGAAGACTCATACATCACTGTAAGAAATAAAATGCATAATACAGTAAATGTATTTTAATATGTGAAATGAATAAGCAAAAGTAAATAAAACCCATTAGAAGCAGTTGAAAAATGTTTTGTAGGTGTTTGTTGTGTGACTGTTTTGTTTAGAATTATCTACATTTATTTCCTCATTTTGTCCCTTCATTTTCCCCTTTAGAAGCTTTCTTCTAGAATGATCTAGAAAGCTTTCTTGCAAGACTTTTCTTTTTCCTTGAAAGGCAAGCACTTGCCATTCTTCCCCTTCAGCAGATTTTTCTTTAGTTGCAATGTAACTTACAGCAGCATTGGAGCATAGTTGATGGCAGGGAAAAACAAGTACAGAGCAGTTACTGGGGAAGCCATCAATGGCAGGCAGATCTCTTGCAAAATTAATGGGTTTCACTTCAGTCATGGCTTAATTAACATGCAGATTACTTCTACTGGTACTACTATCAAAGCAAGTGGGCACTGTACAGACAGTCATCAGTTATTCAGTTTTTTTTTAACCAACTCCATGTTCCTCCTTAAGCTATGTTGCCTTGCATTCCTTTAAAAATACAGTACATATGTGATATATCTATGTACAAATAAGCACAAATCCATATTAGTTAACAAGGCAAATTTGTCTGCTTACCTTGCTTGGAGTGGCACTTTGGGATACTTTATAGTGGATGTACAAAGCACTGGCACTGCTTCCCTTGGTGTGAGGATTTGGCTGCACTTGGAGCTGTGTTCTATGTCACTTGAAAGTGGTATGGGCTAATTATTTCCATGGATTGTTTCCCAAATGGTAAAATAATGTCAGCACTGTTCCCAAATAACAACAAACTAGGTAATTTCAAAAATAAAAAAGAGGAGAGTGACAAATTTGTTTCTGAGAGAGAGGAAAAGTCATGTAGAGCAATATATAGTTTGTCAAACCACTATGTAATTACAGGAATAGAAAGACAAAAATATTTGAAATAAATTTATTTGTATTTATCTGAAACCTGAATTCAGAAGCTAATCAGAAGCTTCTTTTACTTTATAAAAGGAAGAGTGGCTTGTATCAGCTGTCTATCTTCTGTGTTATTTTTCCCAGTGTTGGTATTCCTGTTAATCTTTTTTGTCAGCTTTCCCAGCTCCCTTAAATCTCTTTTTTTTGTGGGTTTGCTTGAAGCAGAGAGGTAGACTAATATCCTGCTCCCTGAGGTTTACTTCTGGCTGCTTCTGCTGGAAGGGAGAGTTTAGAGATGGAGCCTGCTTAATGTATTTGTAGTTTTTCTTTGAGATGATTACTGCTTGGGTTGACTGAAAGTATGAATCCCAAACTTCCTTTAAAATAAAGCTGGGGGTAAATGGTGGTTGATGACTTAAGGCTGTTTTTGTTCTGTAGCTGGTGGGAACCTGAAAGACTTAATGTTTATGACGTGAATTTCCACTTTCTTTTACGTGTTAGCTTTCTATACAAGCAGCAGATTATGAAAACATACATTTTAAAAAGTGGTGAAATGGTTTTAAATGGCTCCTAAAGTGTTTCTTTTTTAAAGAAAAGCTGTCTTTATATGTTTATAAAGTCTTTTGCAAGAGGAGAGGGATGCGTGATTCTTTGGGCTTTTTCTCTGCACAAGAACTAAGCAAGCCTTTATTCAAATGAAAAGATTGCTATTGAAATCTGTTTAAAGATAAAATCAGAAGTAACTCTGACATGCTAGCTAAATTTTGTAGGGCTGTTTGCCACTCTTAAAAGTGTGCTACAGAGACACACATACACATAAATAGGAGAAGAAAGTGGTAAAGGAATGGGAATATAAACCTGCAGCCTTTCTTATTAGCTAAAGCTGAAAAATATAAGTCCCAATTTTTATTCTTTTTCTTCAGATTTTTATTTCCCCCCCTAAAACCAGGATTTCTAGACAAGAATCCACACTGAGCAGCTCACAGACAGCAGCCTGGGAAGTTAGCACTGAAGCCAACAAATCGTTTCCTATATAATACTCTGCTGTGATCTCTATCTTAATAAAGAAAAAAGTCTCATCATTTGAACATTCATGTCATAATCTGTAGTGTAAAAAGTGCACAGGTTCAGCTGTTTTGTGTTTTGTGGTTGTTTTTTGTTGTTGTTTTTCTGAGTGCCCAGTACTTCCCAGTTTATGTATTCAGCACGAGTTTTTCAAAGCAGTGTAATTAGAAAGAGAACTTTAGGGGCTGCTGTACAAGTGCACAGAGTATTTGTTTTACAGATGGACAAAGAAGAATTTGCCACATTGACAAATGAATCTCGAATTTCCTGAGTTAGCTGTGAAGATGTGTATGGCGTGACTCGGACTAAAGATGTTCTAACAAGTTGGACTGACTGGTGTGAATGTTTTTTGTGATGGCTCCACTAAGTTCAGCATCTCTGCATTATTTATAGCCATCTGCTTGATGTGTTGAAGGCTCTGGCTCAATTAGATTACCTTTTAGCAGGAACAGCTCTCAGGAACAGTGCAAACAGGCATGTGTCTGGCTGCTGCAGAATAAATAAGGCAGTAAATAAAGTGGGGCTCTTTAACTGCTTTACTTAGGGAGTAAAAAGGACACATAACAAAAATATTTCAGGACAAAATATGTGATGACCTTTGCCCCTACAGTGAGAAAAAGGAGTGTTAAGGAATGGAATTATCCATGTATTTTCAAAGGATTACAAAAAAGCCCAAAACCAAATCCAACAAACCAGTGAGTTGCAAATGCCTCTGAGCTGCTGAACTTCCAAAAATCTACATTTCCGTTTTGTAGGGTGGAGTTATTTATAAACTTAACTGAGGGGAGATATGGAAGTGATATTTGAAACAAGGTATTTAAAAAGACCAGCCAAGAATGATGGAAATCACACCATACTGTGCTGCTGTGACCAGAAAGTCCTTTAGTCCTATTTCAATCTGTTTCTAACAGCAGCACTACAAGAACCGCATTCCCCTTCTGCTTGATCTGGTTTGGAGAAAACTTCTGCTCCCAAATGAGTCATTTCACTGTGGAAATAGGGGATGTGTGAGGGAGGGAGTCAAATAGCATTGACTCCCTCTTGATTGTGGGTGGAGAAAAGGGAAAGAACATTCCTGATGCTTTTAGAGAACTGTAAGCTGTAAACAAGAGTGTGCAGCCCCAGAATTCTCCTGTGTGCTCAGTAATCAGGGTGAGATTGAGAGGCAAAACAGTCTTTGAACTTTTCTGCTTTTCACAGCAGGGATGAAAGTGAAAAGATGAGCAGGATCTTCTGGAGGTCAGCAGTGATGTAAGATCAAGGAGAGCTCAAGCATCCTTGCAAAATTAACCTGCATCAGTAATGCCAAATGAGAATGTTGATGAAGAGATATGAATGGATGGTGACAGTGTTGGCATGGAAGAGAAATGCTGAGGAGTAGGCTTGTAAGCTTTTTATTGTGTTCCCATCAAAAACCTGCACCTGGGTGTAGGAATGCCTTTGTCAGCCATTCCTGAGAGCCAGCCCCTCAAGGGTGATGTGAAAACGTTGAGTTCCACAGTCAGAGATGAAAATTGCTCTGGGAAAACTGTGCAGACTTAGTGGAAATGCATGGGTCAATATAGTCCTAATTTTTTAATTATTGTTTTTTTCCTACAGAATTTTTTTTTATCTGCTCAAGAAAATAGTATACTAAGAGTCAGCATTATTTGCATTGATACAATGGAGCAATTTCAGTAGTTAGGAGCTTTTTTGCATGTTGATTAGTGTTTGTTTATGGGGAAAAACTAGAAGGATGTGGAATTCTGCCTCCACAGAGGTGAAGAGAAGCTGTCCACTCTAAGGACCATGACTAACTGGAGCATACACATCAGTAACACTCCTACTTGTAATTATGTAATTTGCATTTTAGCATCTGCCTCTTCCTTAATTGGACAAATTAGAACCAATACAAATTATTATGACAATGACAGTGATTCCAGATTGATAAATTAGAGGGACAAAGATGGTGCAAATAATTTGTTCTCTCCCCTAAATCATCTTGGTCTGCAGTTGTATGGAAATGCTGCCATTTCTTCATCCTCTGGAAGTTGTTTTTCACTTTCAAGCTGCTTCTTGATATTTTAAAATCAGCCTGTTATTATCTTAGCATGACATTTGGCCTGCAGTTCCCAGCTAGGGATGGAAAAGGCTATCATTGGGCCTCTCTGCACAAAATAGCTGGGCAGAACATTTCTGTACACAGGGACTGTTATTCTCACCTTTTGAAGAGCAATTTCTTTTGATGACTTGGAGAATATTTGACCTTCAAAGTAAAAGCTGCAGGCAGTACAATGTGCCTTTGTAGTAGTTGTGTAGAGGGTTGAATTTTGTGTGTGTGTGTGTCTTCCTTGTTAGTTTTGAGAACAATCTCTTCACTTTTCTGTAAATTGCAGTGATCGTTGTTGACCTGGTTAGTCCCATTCAGGCTTAGAACTGAATTACCAATAGTTGAGAACAGGTAATATTTAAGAAAACATCTTTTCTTGAAAAGCTCATGGAATTCTTAAAAGCCTCCTCAGCTATATATGAGAAAATTGGGTTTCTTCTATTTTCTATATAAATGACTTTCTGTTTTCTGTGTAAGTGATTTCCTTTTTACTCCAGGAAAAAAACCCTCTCTTGTTGTCTCTCAGCTTCAAGCTAAAGGACAGAAGAATGTGATGTGTGGATGGAAAACCTGTCCCCAAAGTACCTGTCCCCCAAACACCTGCAGGCCTTTGCACACCTGCCAAGTACCCAACATGTAACCTTTCTTCCTGAACGTGAGAATGACTTGGGAGGCTGCTCAGTAGAGAGGTCAGAGCAGATCTTGAGCTCTTCTAGAACTGTTCTCATTTATTTTATCTACTATCAGAGGAGCTTTAAGAATGATTTCAAGGGAATATGTGTGTCAATATATATGTGTGTATGTGTATATATAATATATATGTTTATGTTGTTCCTGAGTTTAATTTGGAACTTGTACTTCTAACGAGCAAATTTTTAAAAATTTTGCACAAATTTTTGAAACTTATATGTCTTCTGGAATGCTGTAGCACAAATAAACATTGCCAGCGACTGAAGATCACACAGTTAGCAAAGAAGGAATTGTTTTCCTGTTGAAAAGATTTTTTGCACTAACATTCAAAGATTTTGCTGAAAGAATAAATATTTAAGCTTTGCTCTGTCCACTGTTCTGTCAACTGCTGAGATTATTGATGTGTTCTCTAATTTTGACTAGAAAATCCAAGACATGGGACTGACAGAATTCCAGTGTTGCTTGTACACGCCAAGGGGAGGGATCTGATTTCATATTGAGGCAAAAAATGGTTTCTTACTTGGGACCCCACAGTATTTTCTAAAAAGAGCTATCTATGGAGGCATGAGAGTATTGATTACAAAAATTTAGGGCAGAAAGTCCATGCTAAATAGTGAGAGGTGGTTGTGAAACAGTTGACAGTGTTCATATTTACTGTATTCAGTTAATATCTTCAATTTAATACTAAGGTTTAGATTTCAAATGTAATCAAAACAATACAGTTCATTTTAGGATTGCCTTTTCTGTCTGAATACTGTGTACTAACAAATAACATGGTTTTGGTTAGCGACTTTTCCAAAATTCAGTTAAGTTTTGCTAGATTTGTATCAGCATAAATAAGCATATTTCCCTCTCCATTGAAGAGATTGGTCTCTTTCATTCATCATAATCTACTTTTTCACCTTTCCCTTTATGTTTTCCCAATTTGATATATCTGTAGGAGACTGGGACAAGAGGCTCAAAGGTGCATTTTCTGGAGCACGTGTCTGGCTTGCTGTGAGACGTGGGTACATCGGTGGACAAGGAGCTGAATTAGTGATGGGCATTATTTGTATTGGTTTATGGAGCACTGCTGCACTCTGTGGACAAACAGTGGATAATCCGGTGTCTGTTAATGCACTGTGGGTTTTGATGTGCTGCTCACTTAATGCAGAAAACCCTTCAGCTCTGCTTTTCATTGTGGGAATAAATGGATCAAACCAATCAACAGGTTAGAAGAGCTGGGCAACAAATTCCTGAAAAGCACTGCTGGTTTTACCCAGTCCCTCCTGAATAATTTCATGAATTATTTTTATTTCCAATAAATTATGTATAACCAGAGGACCACAAACACTTGTTAGAAGGGTGCTGGGATTGTTCCCCTCTGCTCACATATGGACTTGATGAGAGCCCAATATTCCAAAGTACTGGATGTGCTCCTTTCCTTGCATGGGGTAGGATTCTTGTTAGCTTCTATAGCATCAGGGAGTGTAGGGGCAGGTAACCACACACAGCTGTTTACTGCTAAATAAAACATGTGTAAATTCTTCCCTAGTACAGAAAAATCTATTTTCATGTGGCCTTGTCTTTGAAAATGACACTTTACAGAGGATGAGGAAGGGACTGTGCTGGGGTGATACTCTGTGCTGTAAACTCAGCTTAAAAATCTGAGCAATAGTGTCTTTCACAGGTGTTAGACAGTAAGTTTCTGACTGCTTCTGTGAGGAAGCTGCAGAGTGTATTTAGTCAGAGAGGACACAATTCACAAGCAAGACAGTACTAAAATTTCTTGGATATTACTTGCTTAGAATAATTTTTAAGGCTTTTGTTCTGCCGTGTCTTTTTTTCACGCAAGACATCATTTAATTTGTAAAACACTAGGATGGTATTTATAGAACAAAGTCTCTTAACCTGAAGTCTGGTGATATATTGGTATTTAAAGCAGTGATAATGCTGTTAGTGAGAAGCTCTAATTGCATGATTATAGACCAACAAAATTAGGCACAGCGACGTGCAGTCATGATAACCCAGTGATATGCTAAATTTATAGATAAGACTTCCTTTCTCTGCATCCCTATACTGTCAACATATACAGAAATGTTCCTAAAAGCTTGTGCTTCAGGGAATTTGGTGCTTGCTCCTGCTCACTGCCTTGCCAGCCAGTTTGGTGACAGGCTGTATGGATGTCATTGATAAGGCTCAGTGTCTCAAAGGTGGTTTATTCACCTGATGCCCTTGGAAAAAAACTCTCTCTGTGTGCCAGTTTCTTACCTTCAAAATGGTAATCTTGGAGGATACTGTGTGAAATCCATCAGGGGTCCAAGGTACACAAGGGTTATTTTATGGGATCCTAGCTGTACCTGCAGAGTTGGCTCCACTCATGAGCTGCACTGGGAACCTCCCCAGCCATCTGTTTTGCAACCCATTTTGAAAAAAACACCATAGCAAAGCACTCAGATTGCCTGTTAATGGAAGACTGAAGTTTATGATGACAGGTCAGCTTGTAAACATGGATTTACTGTTCTCTTTTACTGTGTGTCTATGCTAATCCATAGTTACATGCTATAAACTGAGGCCTCCTATGAAATTCTACATGCAAATCAGACATTATTCTATGTTTTCGTGGTAGGGGTTTTTTTGGGATGTGATCTTTGGGATGCATGAGTTAGCAGGAGGTGTACATGACAGGAATGATAGTGATCACAACTGCCCTTTTTCTTCAGTGAAGTGTTACACAGTCCATGGCACGTTGCTCTAGAGCAACGTCCTCGTTTTGTGCGAGGACAAGGCAAAATGTGTCTTATTGCAGAGACTGTGCTCAGCAGCACAGTTGGGAATGATTAAATGCAGCTCAGAACAACATCTTTGCTCATGACACAGTGATTCAGCACTTCATGTTTCTGAGCAAGGAACAGGACTGCAGCCATCCCCTAATTGCTGTCAGCCTGGTGTACAGTCAGTGTTTTCTGCTTGGGTCCTGTGCTCTGCCCATCCTCTGCACTCTCATCCTCGTGGTTAAACCATGGCAAGTTAACTTGCAGAGGTGTTACACCCTGGAGATAACAGCTGAATAGCATCATTCATTAAAACAAAACAAAACAACCTAGATGGTCTCTGCTGCTTTTCATTTTGAAATGGGAAAATTATCTTGGCACAGGGCATTTCCTGGGGATTAATGACTGGCTGGGGTTAATGGCCCTTGGCTTCGCTGTGGGCCATCCACTCCTCCCTGCTGGTCATTAATCTGCAGGAAATGCCCTGTGCCAAGATCATTATTGTTGTATTTGGGTTCTTTGAAAGCTGAATTCGGGAACCCACACTGCTCTAATGTGTCAGAGCCTGCTGGGTGTTCTTACATTTAGGCCCTACATTTTTTTTTTTTCCTGAGCTTATCTGAATAGAAAGTTTTCCTGAGTTTCTCTTAATGGAAAGTGTCTGTAATGCTTGAGATCCTTTAAAAATACTTCACTGAGCAGCAAGCAAGGTAATGGTAAACTTTGTGGTGAAAATAGAAGTTCTGTGTAGTGAAAATTTTTGAAAAGGTCGTGTACTTGGGGGCAGTCTGTGCCTTTTAGCCTGGTCTAGAGAAACAGGCAGAGCACTGGACCTGGCATGGAAACCTGCCAGGCAGTCTGAATGGGCTTTCTGCTCCAGGGTGGGAATGCAGGACTCAGGGTCTGCACAAGCTGTAAACCCCTTCTTAAAGCTAAGATGGTTCCCATTTTTAAAAGACTTTTTCTCTCCTGGAAAATTAAGATTAAGAAGAGATAACTGATTTTCTCCTCTACCACCCGCCAACAGTGTGCACAAAGTGGGGTTCTGTTCGTTCTCCCCAAATGATTTCAAGTTCAGAATGCACAATTTTTTTAATATAGATTTTATGTAATAAGGCTATGATGCCTTCTTGTACTCCAAACTGAATTGGTTTAGGGTTGAATACAAAATTACAGAATTAAAAAAAAAAATTCCTTTGAGTGGGTCTGTTTATTGTTGTGGCCAGGAAATGTCAGCTTATGACTACTGGGATATTTCTTTATTAAAAGTAATGTTAAAAATCAAACAACACAAAACCACCACCCCCACACCAACTACCATTCTTCTATTAATTAAACTATTTGATCCTATTAGTCCATATTAGAAGTAAGGTTATGAAGAAGTGAAGCTCATGCAGCACATAGTAAATGCAGTTTTGAGGGACCCAGCTGGTGAGTAAAGTTGATACTGTGCATTCATCTGACATTCTTAGATGGCTATTTTTATGTCAGTGAATTAATGAATTCACTGAAAAGAGTAAAAAATCAATGTTGTGCCCTGATTTTTTTTTCCCCTTCTTAAATGCTTTTTTCCCTTGCTCCTTCCTTTCACTCTGTGACTCAGGCAGGTCTGTGAAGTGTCCTGCTCTTTCCTTCAGGGGCTTTGCAAGCAGGCAGCCTGTTGCTGTCCTCCTCCCCATCCTCAGATGTACCGCTCTGTGAAGCTGCCTTGGGTCAACAGGAAACCTTCAAAATGTGCATTTCTGATCTTGAAAATGCCACTGTGAGCGTGAGGTTTGAAGACAGCTGCCAGCTTAGTAGAGTCTGTCGCATCTCTGTAGACCTTTTTGATTGATTTAGTAGAATTTTGGCAAGGAGAAGGAAAGATGTTTCATCAGGAGAAAAGGTTCTGGCTCGGGTCTACATCAAGACTTCTACAGATCTTCAGATTAAGTGTGAGATTTGGATTTTTTGGGATGAAAGTATATTCATAACCCAGTTCTTGTGTCTACAAGTCAAGGATTATTTCTGCTGCTGTAGAAGGAACACTCTGAAGTCATTCTCTGTAGTAGTGATTATGAGCTGTCAGTCTGAAAGTTTTACCTAGAAAATATGATGTGACAAGAAATAAGGATTACTAATATTTTATAAGTAAACAATACTCTTATAGCAGCCTTTTTGTTCCAGATGGAATGGTAATTCCTACTCTGACAATAACCCTGTAACAAGGAGAAGACAGCTTGCCATTACTAGCTTTCCATGTGCTTTTAAAAATAGACTTTCATGTTCTGTCACTTACCCACTGAACATCAGAGATGATGTAGGTAAGTCAGGAAGTTGATATTGTTGTCAATGCATTTGAGACACTCTGTTAGTGAAAGCAAAGAAAAATGCAGTGATTAGCAGGGGAGAACCTGCCTATGTTTAGAACCCTGCCTTTGTTTGCCTGATCTAGGAAGATGTAAAGGAATGGGGAAAAAATCTGCTTGTAAAGAAACCTTGCCTAAATTCCACAGTATCTTTCTTTTGCTACTAGTCTGGTAAGGCCATCTTTCATTGTTGTCAGACTATAAACTTTAGGCAGAAAACATCTAGTTGGTAGACATGCATTTATTTTGCCTACTTTCTCACCAAAACCATGGGGTTTTTTTCCTTTGGATGAAGGGACAGGAGAAGGGCAGTAATAAATGAGAAATGGATTTTCCAGCTGCTTGTTTCTCTGCACCCAACCTTGGTAAGGACGGGTCAGAATGGATCCCTGGTACCCAAAAGTGGAGGATCCCCTTTGGCTGTGCTGGCCTCGTTGAGGGATGAGCATCAGTCCTGATGACTTGTATATGTCTAAATAATTTCCTAAAGTACACCCAAGGATAAACGAGGCTTTGGATCTGTGCTGGCTGGGGTAGAGTTAATTTCCTTCACAATGATAGTCCTCTTGCTGTTGTTATTAGACATATCCAACTACTTTACTTTGGTGGTATCAGGATGTGAAATAAAAGGTGTTTTTTGTTGGTTTTGTGGTCTTCAGATTATTGGGTTTACATAAATTTAACCATCTAACAGTTATTTTCTAGTCAGAGACAAAACCAAGGCTGAAGAGTTAAGTATGAGCTTTGTCTCAGATAGGAGTCAGAGCTATCTTTACTGTACGGTTAAAAAACCTGACAGAAATTGAGTAAATGTTAATTAAAAATGCTGTGGGCTGCAGACAACATTTCCATTAAAATTAAATTTAAATAGAGAATTCCAAAGCAGATTTGCTGGAGCGAGAGCCATGAGGATCCTGATGAAGCTGAGTAGTTAAGATGGTCAGATGTACACAGCAGAATGCCAATATTTGATTGTTATATACCATACTCGTTATACTGTGGTTTTGTGTCTTGTTTCCAGAAATTATCCCAGTTTTATCTTACTCTGATGTTTTTCTAGCTGTCCTAATATTTACAGAGCAGTATTTAGAGCATGGCAAAAAATATGGAAGCAGAATGATGCCCATATTTTATCTACTGTATCTAATATTCATTCCAAAGAAGGAAAATTTTAGCTGCTATTTTTCATTGTAAAAATTAATAGGTGCTTGTGTACATTTCTCAGCCAGATTTTTAGCTAGTATTTGTCTTTCCTTCTCATTTTCATACCTGCCAAACGTTTGAGTGTATTATCCCAAGAAAGAGATGGAGGCTGTGATAGTGATTATTAATTGTAGAAAAGTAAGTAGCTGTCAGTAACACTTTAAAAACTTGTTAGCCAGATACTTGTCTATATGTATGTGTTGCTTAGTTTTGTTGGCTTCAGCAGAAATTTATCATTCTCTTTGAAATGTGGAACATCTTAGAGGAAAGACCGACTCGTAGCATTTGCAAACCCCAAGATGCCAGGAGAACTCAGTTTGCAATCATAAAGAGAAGCAGTCATACCCAAGAGACATCACTACTGCACTAAGAAAAATGTTTGCCAATCAGCAATATATAATGAATAATGAACGATATTTGTCATCGCCCTGAAAGTGGGGCATTGCAATACAAGTTGTACAGCTGTTATTGTTTAATTGCAGCTGGATTAATAAAATGTAATTTTTGCAGCCCATTTGCAATATACCACTGGGGAATACATTTTATTACCACCTTGGGTGTCTCTTAGTTAATAATTTGTGCCTTTTGAGCATCAGTGTTTGGCTTCAAATCCCAGATACAAGTTTATTAAAAATTGTAATAGTTCTTAGCGACTATAAAATGAAATGAAGTGCACAAAATGTGCATTTCCAGTGCATGAGTTTAAAATAATTTTTTTACTTGAATAATTTCAGTATTTCCAGGACTTAAAAGTATTGAATTTAAATAATTGTTAAATTTTTAATTTGCTAGACATACAATATTATTTTCAATAGATTATTTATATTTGTTCATAATTACAGATTCAGAATGGCATTGAGAATGTGGTCATAATATGTAATTTTTAAGACATGCCAAGTGTTTATGCAAAGCAGTGGCAATGCAGAGAAACTGGACTGATGTTTGAAGTCAGAAACAAGAACAAGACACAGTAGTTAAATGATCTGATTTACAGAATTAGGCTGACCTGGTCAAAAATAATTGACAGGCCTTTCATAGATAAACTGGGCCTTGCTGCTGGTTGAGTGGGATCTCCTGTTATAGTCAAGGGTAAATCAGTTCTTGGCTAATTTCCCTTTGCTTATCAGTGGCAAATTCTCTAAGCAAGTGTCAGAAATGCAAAGCTGCCTCTGGATGAAAACACTTCTCCACAAATTCCCTCAGACAACTGGAGCAGTTTCTCAGTTACCTGTGAAAAGCAGCACTGCTCCAGGCTCTGCTCCACATGCTTGTATCTCTTTGCCATCCACATCCAGCAGTTACTCCCATTTTATTCTTCTGAAAGAGAAACAAAACCCTCTCTCATTTTTGGGATGTGGCACCTTTGCTTCCCCTTTGGCTTTTTTCAAGTTTTAAGCTGGTGGTACTCAAAGGTGAGAAGGTGCCTTGGTGTTGCTGCTTGATGCTGTGAATGTGCTGCTCTTTCTGCTGCTTTCTAGGCAGTCTATCTCAGTACATACAAGTGGAAGTTGATATTTTTGGGATGGAAAATGTTGAAAACCTTCTCTTCTACAAGTGGCACAAGGTTTTTTGATTCTGGTTAAACAAGCATGGCACCTGGTGATTCCAGTCTTGTTTAGAGCGCAGTACTCTAACTCAGTTGGTTAAATGAGTAAATATTGCTAGAATGAAATGGAAAGTAACAGTTCTACTACTAGCATTTAAAGGAGCCTACTAAAAGCATGCTTACTGTTCTTTGTGTTAAAAAGGTAAAAAAAAAAAAAAAGCTCAGGTAAACATTTGGTAAAAGATTTCCAGAACCCTTAATCCAAATTCTGTCAGCATCAGGGGGAAGGCTGAAGAGGAGGAGACTTAGAAAATGTGATAGTCTGCAATATTCAGAGAAACTCAATTTCAGAATTAGATTTTTGCCAGAAAATTGATTCTGTTCCTTGTTCCAGCAGTGCTTAGAGCACAGGTGAGTTAAGTGTGTGCAGCAACCAACCCCACTTTATAAAAGGTGTGCTGTGACCTTGCAGTGAATGTCCAGCACTTGTCTGTAATTACAAGCAACTGACCCTACCTTTTAAAAACTGCTGATATTTACCATGATTATCTGAGCAGAGAATTGGAAAAGCTGCTTTGCTGTGGTGTTACAGTTGTGGCCAGCCATTTTATAGGTTGAATACATGCCTGTTACTCCTTCATCCTTTTAAGGTTTTACTCTGAATATTGAAATTGGTCTGTGCCAGGGAAACCCTCTCCCATCTTTAGTTTATTCCATTTTTATCCAAAGTAATGGGTCACAGGACAGGATTAACACAGCCCTTCTGTGGATGAATGTACAATTTAGAGCAAGACGAAGGTGAGAATAGAGAAAGGTGGAGAGCTTGCCCTAAGTAAACATGAAATGTACTGCCTCTCCTGTCTCTGATAAATCCTCTTATCTCTGAGCATGGTGGGGAAGGGAGGGATGAAAGATGAACCTATCCCTTGCTGAAATAGGAATTTGCTTAAAGGTGAGAGCAAAGTAAAAGGAGCTATGTTAAACTTGAACTGTAATTGCTGCATCTGTGTCAGGGTTTGAAGGATCATGCACTGCACAAAGCTTCAATAGAAGAGCAGTCCAGCTGTAGCCCTGCTTTTTTTGTTCCTATTTTCCTTGCTGTGTGATGAGTGAGCTTACCTGGATTACTTTACATGTGATGATAGTACTTCTGTGAAATGACAATGACATTTGGTTTTTTAGATCATTAAGGAATTTGATCTTGAAAACTAAAACTTAGCAATAAATATGAGCTTGCTGAATCTCTTGCCAGAAAATTTTGTCTGAATTTAATATTTGAAAGAGTCAGAGTGAAACAGGGAATGACCCAACCTTCAAACATTCCCACATGTCATATGATTGTCAGTAAAAGAAGATTTGCCTTGTATGGGCACTTGCTATTAAAGCTTTACCATGGGAATCCTGGCTGAACCTGGGTTTCTGGTAGACAACTTGACACGACTTTCTTGGTACTCACAAAAAATCTGTAAGGTTTGACTTTTAATCACAGGAGGTAGTACAGACAGATGCTCACTGTTTGTGTTCAGTAATACCCAAGTGGAAAAGCTGTTGCAGGATCTCCTGTGAATTAATTTTTCCTGGTAATTAATTGTCTAAAAACCTGAGGGGGTAAGCTAGGAGAAGTTCTTCATGAGTATTGCAGCACCTGAAGGAGAAGGTTAAAGTGTAGAAAGTGCATCAAGCTGCTCAATCTTTTTTGTGCCTCCTGAAAATTCTCCCATCTCTTTATTTTCACAGCCACATGAAGATCGGGGGTACTGATTTAAAGCATGATAGTAATTTGGATTTGCTTGTGGTGTTAGTAGTCAGATGTGTATTTTTATCACCTTGAGGCACTGAGGAAATTGGCTGTGAGCATTTATATTTTGTTCTGGCTCCACGTTTTCCGGTGTGTTCATGGCCATGGCATTACACACCCTTGGTGAATACGAGGATGCTTATGAAATGTTAAGGCTGAGTGTATTTAATTTCATGTCAAGAAGGACTCCCTGCCACAGTGTTCAGCTGAGCCATTGTGAATAACTGTCAGTCTCAACACTGACATAAAGCACTTTTGTATGTGTGTGTGATGTAAGTTTTTATGGATTCAAAGCCCTTTTTTGTTGGTGTGTTTTCAAATTCTACAACAACTGGGCTTTCACCTCTTCAGAACATGCAGAGCAGTTTGTGGTTCTTTGGGCTTGCTAAAGTGGCCTTAAGTTTGCGGGGGTGGATATCTTCAGAGCTTAACAGTTCCATTAATATGTTTCAAAATTTATATATCCAAAATAAGTGTATATGTTTATTCCAAAATCATATGCCAGTCTTCTTTCATTGAGCTTTCATATTAATTTCTTGTTTCACTGTCAATGCTGGAGTATATGGGAACAATTTTTTCATAAAAATCTTTTATATTAATAGTGTTTTGTAATAGTAAAGCCAGTAGCAAAATAAAATTCTGGAAATTATTTGGCCACAATTAAATGGAAGGGAAAAGTACCATCCTGATGACAAAATTGAAATCTTGTTTAAAAATGGGGTAGAAGTTTGCCAGTCTTCAGGAAGCATAAAATGCCATTAACCAGCATTTAGTCACTTGCTAATACTGGATGTGATTTCTAATTGCTTCTATACTTTGTCATTGTTTAACACAATCAAATCAAATTGGCCAGAAAATTTTTCTTGGATCGTCACAGTCCGTGACTGTGTTTTTACTGTTATTGTTCCAGCTTCTTTTTCATCACCTCAACCTTTACTGCTTCGTTAAGTCTAAAATTAGACTTTGACAATCAGCCTATTTTATTGGAATTATGAAAAGAAAGAAATATACATGGCAAAGTTGAAGGGGAGGCTCCAGTATCATATTTTATTTCATGCTTAGCAGTTCCTTGAGAGTTATCAAAGTCAGGGATCCTTTATTTGTAATTAAATACTCCTCACTTTAAAATCACGACTAATAAATGTCAAGTACAAGAAGAGGCACTATTATTCAGTGAAGGTCCTTGGATATGTTTTAGGGTGAAAATGTGTAGGCATGAAGGTTGTTAATTTTTAAAATGTTGTAGGGCTGGTTTCATTACAAAATCCTAAAGTTAACCACTTCAGATAAAGCTCAAAAATCATTGAAACATTTGGGGAGCTCTTGTACTACAGGAAGCTCTTGACATTTATAGTAATTAAAAGTGAAGGTATCTATTAAATACTTAAGTTATTCATATAAACACCAAGCTGGCGTGCAACTGTAAGAGTTTATATATCTTAATTAGAGCTGGTCAGAACTGTTCAGTGCAACTGTTTTCTGTGTTTGGTGGTGGCTGGGGTTTTGTGTTTTAATGAGACCCAAAAGCTTTGAGGAAACATTGACATAAATGCTTTGGGAGTCACCTGGAATGAGATTTATTATCTTGTGATTGGCAGATCCAGTTTGGTTCCTGCAAGGCAAGGATTTGCAGTGCCTGGAGCATCTCTTTGTGAGACAGGCTGACGGAGCTGGGGGTGTTCAGCCTGGAGAAGAGAAGGCTCAAGGGGCTCCAAGAGAGCTTTAAGGTCTCTTCCAGCCCAAAACATCCTGTGATTCTTTGATGATTCTCCCTCCCTTGCTGTTGTGTATGTGTCTTGTAGCCTGTTTTGGCATGGGTGTTCTGTGCCCTGTGTGGTGTTTGGATGTTTTGTTTTGTTTAGTTTCTAATGAAGAATAGGAAAATACAAATCTTCCATTTCTCTGTGGGGTAGTCCAGTGGATCTTGGCCACAGTGACCCTGGCTGGTTTTCCTGATCCTGACTTAAAAGCATTAACTCATGTATTAGGATTTACGAGACTCTAGAGAGAATTGTATTTAGATATTTGGATATTTAAGTTTTGGAAAGTTACTCTTTCTACTGGGCAGCATCAACAAAATGTTAGTTCCCAGTACTGTTTTAAAAGTTACAGGAATTTGGTCTAACCTGTAGAGAAAAACAATATTGTCACTACTTATTTGATTGTAAATCCCTTTCAGTAAAACTTGCAGAGTGCACCCAAAACATATTTCTGTCTATTCTTGCCTATTACTATAACATCTGGGGGCTTTCCTGTCAGACAGTGAGATAATCCCATCTCTAGGATGAGCTTTTTTGCTTTTTTAAAGATTCCTCTTCTTGAAGGAAAAACAATATGTGCATTTGGATTGTGCCACAATTAAGGATGCACCAAAAACGCATCTGGTTGACCTAAGGTGTAATACTGAGCACTGTTGTGGAGTAATAGTTCTGTTACTGAGGCACAGCCATTCAAGTAGCATTGTAATAGGAAAGGCATTTTCTTTCCAGAGATAAAAGGCTCCCCTGTAAAATGGTGAAATCTCTTCCCAGTTTGTAGTTTTTTTCACACTGGGCAGTCCTTTTGGTGGTGACGGAAACAACCAGAATAAAAGACTGGATTGCAGATTGGCACTTCATTATAACCTCTTAAAAAGAATAATAACAACAAAAATTACTTTTTGGATACCATATTAATTCAGCTGAGAAGTATTTATATACCTTGAAGGCTGTAACAGAAACGTATTTCAATGCATTTCAGAAGAGATTTTGAGCATGCTGTGTTCAAATTTGATAAATGTGCCACTCTATTCAATTTGCAAATGCAAGTCTCTCCAATGTACTTTTTCATGCATTAGGTTTTTAATACTTACTTTTCCACACGTGCCCTGGAGAAAAGCATGCAATCCACTGTTACTCTGAGGTAAACTGGATTTCAGTGTAGTCTGTTTCAGATTAAATGAAATTGTTTATTAGTTTTGCAGTTCTGGAGAGCAGAGGCACCCTTGGGTTTTCATTGAGCTGATGAGGGATATGTTAGCCCATACATCCAAAGAGGACTGATGCTAATTGGGCTTTTCACTTTGATAAAGTCCTTGGTTTCAATGATGATATACAGGTTAGCTGCATCTTTTAATTAACAAAAAAAAAAAATTAAATTCCTCTGCTGGAATTCCTTAACTGGTGAGTGATTTCTATATGCAAGCATGCTCTCTTGTGGTAAGCCATTTTATTGAATCCTCCACCAATCCAAAATTGTAACAAATTCTATTTCAAACTGTGATATTTTTAACCTTTTCTTTTTTATCATGCCATTGTTTCCAGGGTTTACAGTGTGCCATACAATGGCAGAGCCCTGGATATGGAATATGTGTCTGTACATATTTTGCAGATCTGTGCAGAGCAGTGAGTTGCATTCAGTGCTTGAGCAGCACGTGACTTTGCTGGCAGCATTCAGTTTGCTGTGGAATAAAGCGCTGTTTGACTGGCAATGTGTGATTCAGGGTGTGATGCTTGTACAGCCTCTAAACATCAGGCAGTAAAGAAGAGAGGATTCTAGTGCTGAAGCACCTTTATCAAATTCTGGTAACTTCATTTGTGCTTGTTGCAGCTGCTGAGATGCTGTTTAATTGAATCTGAGTCTCAGAAATTCAGTTACTCTGGTTTTGTCCAATAACAGAGAGTGTGGGGGGAAAAAAAGGCAAAACAACCCAAACTGTGCTGTGATGTGGGTATTCCTGGATGCTGTGAATGCCCAGGTGCATTTCTTTGCTCAGCATTGCAGTTAGGACTATCATAAGCATGCAGATAAATTCAAAAAGCGTAAAATTGAATACATCTCAGTTGCCTCCTCTTAAAAACATCAGCAAGATGGTTTTAGTCTTCATGATTAGCTTAATATCAAAGTATAACTTAATAAATGCCTGGGATACCCTTAATCCTCTATATTTCTCATAAGACAGCTGGGATTTCTATCCAGATTCTTTACTGGCTGAGTAATTTCCATATACATTTCTGTAGTGTTTTGCCTGGGGGTGAGGATAGCCAAATGTCAGCAAAAACATGAGGTTATGTTCAAATGGTCTCAGTCATGCAAGTTGTGGATACTTGCCTTCAACGGAAAATAAGGCTGTAAAGAAGAATTTCAGAGCATGTTTTTTGAGGGCCATGAAATTCCTGAAATCTGCTTAAACCCAGAAACACTGGGCACATCTCTCGTGAGCACAACTGCTGTTGACTTTTGTGGAAGTTTTGGCAGGCTGGCAATGCAAAGATCACATTCCCATGGTCGCAGAGATGATGTGATGGGTGCCCCTGTGCATGAACATTTAATGTCAAAACAATCAAATATGCAGCAGGTGTGGGCTATAGTGGAATGATCTCATTTGGCACAGAGCTTGGATAACGTGTAGGAGAGTAGGAGATGGATGGAATAAGAGCATACTGGAGTAATACATTCCATTTGCTGGAGCTTAATTTAGTTGTGGAGATGAGCAGCATTTTTAAAAGCAGTTTCTGTTGCATTCGTGTTATTTTATTTGTTATTCTTTAATATCAGTTACAGCTTCATTCAGTGAGAACTGAGAAGTGTGACCCTGTCTTTCAGTTTTCTTCTGGTTTTATGTAACCTGGAAGAAACATTTTAGAAGGTTCAGCACGTTGACTCAGCTCTTCATGAGAGCTTAATAGACCCTGAGCAGGAACCTGTGCTAGAAGCTTAAAATAAATATTTTATGGGGAAATGAAGTATTATTTTAAGGGCAGAAGTTGGTTAAACAGCATCAGCAGTTTCAAACTATAGAAGGCAGACAGTGAACTGCACTGTTTACAGTGATAATTGTAGGAAGGTGTGAGGTGTGAATCTAGAGTTGAAGATGATGCTGTGTCACTGTGCTCAGACACAACCATCTGCTCGTGGTGCTGGTTTACCCCATCTTGTTGCACATAAGTTCTGTGCAGTCTGTTTTACCTGAAGCACAGGATTAGTCTCAGTTGAAGGTTTTTTTTCCCCATGGGCCTGGTTTGCTATATTAAGCAGTCATCATCTCTCTTGCAGTGGGCTTTAACTTCCAAGTTGTTTTTGTTTCCTGCTGTCCTTCACATTTCTCTTTTCCTCCATGTGCTCACCCACAGTTCTTTCTCCTCCAATGCTTAAGAATCCCATTTAGAAACACTTCATCCATCTTTGATATTGATCCAGCTTTCTGTGGTATATGTGTGTTAAATAGAAGATGGTAGAGTTTTTCTTCTGGTTCAGTAGGCTCTCTTCAAGCTTTTATGTAACTGGGTGAGATTTTCTGTTTCTTTTTCTCACTGGAGAGTACTGATAATATAAGTAAAGAACCAGACAATTGCACTGTCTATTTTACCTCCACTTAAATCAATTTAGAGCACGAAATTATAATAATAAAAATAATACATCTGTGTTTAAAATTGATGGCTATTCAGTGCTCAACTCTGCAATATTATTCCTTTTTAAATTTTTTTTATTGTTCAGTTTTCTAGGAAGGCTGAATAACTCTTATCAGCCATGCAATGCCCACAGAGTTGACCAGCACCTCTCAGTGAGCCTGAGACCTAGAGATGTGCAAAAAGGTTCTTCTGATTATCTTTAAAAGAGCAAGACCACGAGTAGTTTGCATTCACTAAGGATGAGGGATGCACAGCTTTTTAGGATGGTGCCCCTGTGCTTCCAGAGGATCAAGAGAAATCAATGGTTTGGAGTATTTTAGGCTCTGCAGTGTGACTTTTGGAGAATGTTGACCACGAGCCTCACTGCTCTCTGGGTCCATTTCTGCTCTTTTCTTTGGCCTTTCCTTGTTTTCTCTGCTGCTTCTCCCCAGCCCTTCTCATCCCAGTTGCTGTGCTGTGAACTCCATTTGCCCTAAATCAGGGGAAATGTGCTGTGCTGAGATTTCTTGGTTTTTGTTGGTGAATTAATGAAATCACATTTCAGAAATCTGTAGAAACATCTGCCCCTGGGTTGAGAAGTTTGGAATTTTAACCCACAGGGTCAAAATCTGGCAGTTGGAGGCGTTTGGAGCCAGATGCCATGCAGTTCAGCACTCCAGCCTATGGACTGAACTGGCTGCCATGGAAGCTGTGTGAAAATAACTGTACTTTATTTCACTCTTTTCCATTCTGTCTTGTTGCCAGTTCTTCCTTTAGTGTCCAGTGTTCAGAACCTGTGTTGCTAGTTTATTTTATTGGTTTTTTGGGGTAAGATTTTCAGCTCAACTCCTAATAGTGTGCATTCTTCTCTATCTAGAAGAATAAATCCAAGAGGATGGAGGAGAAACATCTAATTAATAGTAAGGATCACTGAACTTTGGGCAGAAGGTGAATCATATGGGAGTTGCATTGGTGCTGCAACTGAAAAAGTTTTAAGGTCTGAAGACCTATTTTAAATGAGTGATTTATCTTTACTCTCCATACTTATTTCTACCCTTCAAAAGGTGCAAAGAATCCGTTATCCTTCCTTGCCACAATGAATAAGGTTATTTCTGTGCTGGAAATAAACGGGCAATCACCAGAGCTGGAGACAGTTTTTCTTCTGGGTGGGTGATTTCAAGTAATTAACTAATTCAGTCATATGCAGAATACTGTTCTTAAAAGCCTTCTGAATTTAGTGTGTGCTGGCGAGTTTTTCTGTACATGAACCTTGAAACAAATTTCAAAGCTATCAATTTTCATAGCCACATTTGTCAGTTTGGCAGCAGTTCATTCTGAGCTTGATGCTAAGCATGATTATTGTAAGTTATTAACTATGCTTACTGTAAATCACCTGAATCTGCCCAGCTCTGCTGGCAAGGTGATGTGAGGCTCAGAGTTGTGCTGGTACATGTATTTATGACATATGCTACTGTTCAGAAATTACCTTTATCTTCAGGTTTTCAGGAGAAGGGATATAATTTGGTAGCGAGGATAATTTTAGCAGTATTCCTGTCTTGTGAAGAAAATTACTGAGCATCTGGAGTTCCTAATATTTTATTTTTTATCCTTCAAAAATGAGCTATTTCTGTTCTCTGATCCTTAAAATCAATCCCTCAGCTGAAAAACATGTTGAAAGAACAGGTTACTCGTGGCATTTAGAGTAATGTTTAGAGGCTGCAGTGGAAGTCTGGCACTTTTTGCATTTGGTTGCTGCCTGTGAACAAGCCCATCTCTCAGCCCAGCCTCTGTCCCAAAATGCTTAAATTGAAATTTAATTGCAGTGGGTGTAGCTGGAGGAGCACAAGTCAAGCAGTGATGGCTTGAATTTTAGTAGGAAAGGAAAGGAAAAAAAAAAAAGAAAAAAAAGGAAGATGTCACAGCCCAGGCTCTACAGTGCAGTCCCTGGGCAGGGGCTGCAGGACCCAGCTCCCACAGCTGCCTCCTGTGCCTGCAGAAGGTGAAATCACACGTGCAGTGCATGTTAGTGGCCCCTGGAGGTTTCCCTATTGATCTGTGTCTTAATAATGCATAATAGGCAATCAGAGCTTTCCTGATCTTTTCAGAGACACGCTGTCAGCGAGAGTTGTAAATCACCCTGCTGCTGGTGGCTGTGTCTGACCTGCTCTCTACAACACCTCAGCAGCTTCCACTTCCACTGGGACTGCTCCTGACTCACCCAACAAGTCATCATTGCCTGGCCTTTCAACGAGGCAAGATAGATCTGCCACTGGTTAAAGAAATTATTTCAGAATAGAATAGGTACAGGTATTAGGATGATTTTGTTTTGTTTCTGCAGGCATGAACAAGAATGTTGGTTTTGCATTATTAGCCAATTTATCTGTTCTGCCTTGTTTAGCTTTGCTCTCCCTTTGAAGATCATTCTTTTGTAGAATGGCTTAGGATGGGATTTTTGCTTTAGATGCTCAACTAAGTAGGGTTTTGCAATTCTCATGTTGCCTCTGTCCCACTTATTGGAACATTGACTTTTAGCAATGCATAGTCTTAAATCAGTAGGATCTTTATTGATACTTGCTGGTGACACAGCTAAGTTTAGCAGCAAACTGCAAACATACATTGCAGTAGTGCAGTGGGTTTACTTAGAAAGCAAGAAAATGAGATTTCAGAATTACATATTGTTGTTGGACACCATCTGCAATATTTGTCTTCTGGACTACTGGAATTCATAATCACTGCTGTAAAATATAACTTTTACCCTTGGTCTTTGGGAGTATTTAACAACACAGGCTAAAAGAAATTGGTGTAATTGTGTTACTACTATGTGTTAGTACTCATTGTGCAAACCCGTTCTGATTTTGCATTTGACAACATCAGAAGTTAATTAGATTACCAAAATAATGCAACAGCAGCAATGGCAGAAAATTCAGCTTATAGCACTAGTTTAAGTTTGTTTGTGTCATCCCATGGCTATTCCCTTTTTTATTTTTTTATTTTTTTCCCCTTAAAAAGGCATAGCTTAGGCATAGTCGTGACTTCTCCCTGTGTTAGTTCTTTAATAATAAAAAAAAAAGCAAAAGCTACTGGGGCAAAAACTCATTTAATTTGCGCAGGAAATAGGAGAATTGCAGGCTATTTTGGATATTTTGAGTACAATGTTTAATGTTTTATTTATATCTAGCATAATAAATATGCTGACCAATAATAAGTCAGCAAAACTCAGTGTAGCTGAACTGTTCAAAATGAATCAGCTCCTGTTTTTCCCTCTAACCTTGGACAGATGGCAGGCTGCTAGTGCTGTGGCTGACCAGGTGGATATCCCTAAACCAGGATTATCTAAGGAGGATGAAGATCAGAAGATGCCAATGGTCTGAGGCTGAGAATTCCAGAGATTGTCTGGGCAGGGGTAGACCTGGGATGTAGATGCCACATCCATGGCATGTCCTAGCCATGAAATTCCAGGCAGAATCAGGTCTGGCATCTTCTCTGCTGGTGAATCCATGGCATTGAGTGCCCCTGATCCTGAGGAGGAGGAGGGCCAGCCCTGCTGAGGCTGTGTCTCAGGAGGGGTTCTGAGGGGAAGAAAAGGCTCTCCTCCCTGTGCACCCCTTGGTGAAAACACAGCATGCCTTAGCTGTGGTGGCTCCTGAAGGGTGGGATGAGGGAGCACAATTTAGGGCTGGGCAGGAATACCCAACTGTTGCAGTAAGGCAGAAAAATGATAAAAGAAAGGCCTCATAAAAGCAGGCCTGCTGTGTTAGATCAGTGGCCTGTCATGTCTTCTAAGTGAAGGTAGCACTTTGCAAGTTCCTATGTGAAAACCATCCTGGTGTGAACAGTTCATTAACATAACAATCTATTCCTGGGTGAAAAACAACTAGCACCTGCATAAAATCTATCCCATGAGAATCAGTGGAGAAAATATTGAACCAATTTAAGAATAGAGAAATTTGATGGACAAGGATAATACCTTTTACTAACCAATGGAGTGATTGGCAAAAAAGCTATTAACCAATTGGATTCACACACGAGGTCTGTAAAACCGTATAAAAAAGAATATGCAATAAAAATAGGCAGTAAAAAAAGGCCTTTGATACATTGCTCGGTGTGTCATTTCTGTCCTTCTCTGCAAAGAGACCCAACATAATTCAGGATAAGTGTCTTGAATGCAGTCAGGTTTCATTAGCACCCAGCTCTGAGCTGCTGCTGTGTGTGATGTGCCTGGACGAGCTCGTTGGTTACTGCTTGGTGCATCTCTACACCAAAAATCATTTTATTAGACAAAAATGTATCCTAACTGACACTGTACTCTTTGTTGGCATGGGGCTGAATTTCCTTGTCCTGGCCTCACACACCCTCTGTGATTCCCTGGACACAGGAGAAGGTTTTGAACTTGCTGGGTGCTAAAGTCACCTTTTCCATGGAGCCCCTGAGTTCTCCCATCTCAGCCAGGGGAGAACTGGAGGATGGAGGATGAAAAGTGCAGTGATGAGCACATTTCACACAGCAGCTCAGCCCTTGCTGATGGGCCAAGAATTGTTTTAATTTTTGGAATTTGGCTTGTTGTGTGCTGGGGCAAGATGGGAATGTGTGGATCAGTTTTTTCTCCTTACTTAAAAAAAAATCCCTGGGCTTCACAATGTTTCTGTTTGAAAAAAAATAAGAAATATATATATATATATAATTTTCAATTTATGAAGCCTGCTGATATAAGGAATTTATATAAAAATGCTGGCAGATGATTATCTACAGTCATGCTATATAAACCTGGTTTTGGTGAGGTCTAGATCTTAGCAGTAGCAAAATACAAATTATTAGATGAAAATAGTTATAAAGTCTGGAAATTGACTTTTTGCTACTTTTTTATGATTTAATCTATTTATATGGAGAGACATACCTTCTTTTTCAACTGGGATGAATCTTGATGAGAATACAAGTAAAAATAAAATGCATATTATCTGTATTTTTTTTATTTATGCTGAGGGAGAAAATACAAACCCTTTTGAAGATGAACCTGTTGTCTTTGTGCTCCCGCTGAGAAATCTGCGTTCCCTCTCATTTGCTTTATTTCTTGTGTCTGAATCCCCTGAGCATGCGAACCTTCCTTTTCCTTAAAGGAGAGAAGCTTAAAGATGAAATGTGTCGTGTGTGCCCACTAAACCTGATAAACTGATACTCCTTTCCTGATATAATTTCAGCGGGCGTAAGGGACATATTCCCAAACCTGTTAAAATCAACAGAAGTTCTGCAAACTTCCGTGCATTTTGGACCAGGCTGAAAGTGAAATGTGTCACCGAGTTTATCACGGCGAGTTATTTTCTTCTCCTGCAGAGTGTTTCCTTCCCTTGGTCATCTCGTGTTATGCACTTGCTGCTTTGAAACACTGCAGTGGGGCTTTTTCTCAGTCTGTGGTGGTCCAAGCCAGCAGATATTTCTTTTATCTCGGTATCAAAGAGCAGAATGTGGCTTTAACATTGACAAGAAGCACTTGGAGACAAAGACTGACCTTTTGAAAGTGATGAAAAGGAGACCCCAGGGAATCCCATTAGGAGCAGGGAAGGTAGATAACAGCTCCTTCCACCCAACAAAGGTACAACATTCTGCTTATTCTTAGGGGACTTTGTAACTGAGGCCGGTGTCTTTGGCCTTTTCTTTCAGTTCAAAGCAGCCATCTGTGTCCTTTAATTTGAGTGGTAGATATTCAGTTATTTTTATCTGAATATATAAAGGCAAACTGTTGGAGTTCTTATCTCAAAGACAAAGCAAAAGGCCAACATAAGCTCTGTGTTTCTCCTCATGTAGTGGCTCTTCTTTCTCCCAGCCCTTTGCTGAGGTGCAGCGTGGATGCCCCGGGTGCTGCCAGGGCTGGTGGCAGCATTGACATTTGTCCTTGATGCCCAGCTGTCCCCTGGCACTCCTCAGAGCAGTGTATCCATCAAACTGCGCGTGCTGCTGAGATCTCAGCTGCACCTATTGATTTTTCTCGTGCATATAATACAAATACTTGCTGCTCTTCCCCTAATAGAAGATGTGAGAACTACTTTGTCTAGATGCTTCCTGGAAGGTTTGGATGAAAGAAATAGGAAGAGGGAGATTGACTGGGTTGTTTTAACAGTGTTATTCTTCCACAGAGGCATTTAATTGTATTTTCCTCAGTGTTTGTTTCTGTTTTAATTGGCCAGAATTTCCTGACTGTGAAATTGTGGGATCCTTGGACATGCTTCCTTCTTTTCCAGGTCAACCTAGCATATGTTTAGGTCTTTTAAATGAATCCCAAAATGATAAAATAGAAAATGTATTGTATCCTTCAGATATGAACTGGCCATTTTCAGTAGCAGGACTGGAGATTTGTTGTATTTATTTGGCCTGATTAAAAAAGTGTGAGTTCCAGGAGACCTATATGAAAGTTAGAAAGACACAATAATTTCTCTGTCATGCCATGGCTTGAGAACTTGATGGTGATCATAATACTCACCTGTTCTGTTTACTCAGAGTTCCTGATTTCAGGTCTTACAGATGTGGCAATTTGGAATTTAGGGTTAGAATTTTATAAATATTGAAGCTACCCTTAACTTTCAGTCTTCTAGTAAATTGTCAAAACACAAGGGAAGGAGATCCTTTCCATATTACCTGTTTGATCTGATTGCAAGTCAGAGGTCTTGCTGTACAAATACCAAGAATTAGAGCAGTGATAAAATAGCATTATTTGGATAACATTTCATCATGTATATTTAATAATATATAAATATTATTAAAACTAGTAATAAAACTGCATTTTCTTAGGTTTGAGGGTAGTAATTTCAGATTACTGAAGTGTAGCAGGTCATAAAGTTGATGCTTTTCTTTCTTCACCAAGATCCAAGGACAGAAAATTATCTTTTGTGTAGGAATTTTACTTTCAGGTTCTGTGTCCAGACATGAGATTGAGAAAGTCCTCTTTTCCGAGGTTAGAAAATGCTGCAGGAAAATTATGGTTTCCTTTAAATTCTTCTTTTCATCATCCAGTGTAACGGGTGCATATTATTGCCAACACGGGATTGTGCAGAAATTGAAAAGATAAATTTGGATGGAAGGTTTTTCTGAAATACTTTCCTTCATTGAGAGAGTGGGAGAAATCTATGGTAGTTATCAAAATTTACGGCAATCATGCTTCTGTGTTTTATGTGTCTCAAAAGCAGAAAAGTAAATGAAAGGAGTCAAAAAGGATCTTTCAAAACTGTTGAAAATCTTTGCTCTCAGTGATGCCTTGGCTATTGTTTTAATTTGCTTTAGTTCTATGGTAGATTGTAACAGTGGGTGAGTAATTTACAGAAGCAACAAAGCCATCCCATTACTTCTTGGCAATAACAGAAATGAGCTTTTATGCTTAAACAAAGACAGTTTAATTGCAGTCAGCTCTGCTGCAAAACAGTAGAAAAAAGTCAATGCAAGAAAAAATTGTTTTTTTCTGGGGTCTTAAAGTGGCACATAGCTCTGTGTCTTCTGTCTGCAGCTGGATGTGCAAGTTGCTCTTTTAATGAAGATATTTTGAGTGGTGATCCTGATAACAGGGAATATGGGGGAGAAGCTTCTACCTGCCTGATGCTGATTTGTGAACTGTCTGCTTTTACGAAGGCTGGGACGGCTGCACAGCTGGCTTGGGTTCATGCTTTAGGCCACTGAAGGTGTTTTCTTGGCAGGGATGAGAGTGCCAGCAATCATATCTGTTGTTGTAGTCCCTCGAGGGTTTTCACATCACACAGCAGCCGCCTGACCACATGGCTGTGCCTGCTCAGAGCAGGCTGCCTGGGCAAGGAGCACATCAGGGAGGACAGCAGGAAAGGGATACCTGGTGCTGATGTATTTGAAAAGTGACTGTCACCAGCTGGAGCCTTCCTGATCCTGGAAATGTGCATTCCTGAAAAGCAACTGAAGGGGATCCTGACTGCTGCCAATAAGTGCCAGCTGCCTTTAAACTTTGCCCTGGACCTTCTCCTTGAATGCACTCTGTGTCTGTGTAATATTTAACTGGCAGGGCAGACTGACTGGCTGAAATTTCAAATGGCTTGAGATGCCAGTGCAGATAGCTTTAAAAAATGGGAAGAAAAAAAAAAAAAGAAGAAAAAAGCTTACTTGGTTGCTCTGGTACTCTCAAGTATTCACTTCTGCATCACTTTTACTGACAGATCTTGTTTTGGGCCATGGGCTGCTCTCCTTCAGTGGAGGGCAGAGAAGGGAGAGATGTTCTCTGCAGGGGTGGGTGAACTGACCACATTTTGGTGAGGTGCTGGTCACAGGCGTTTACTAGAGGAGAAAGCTTCAAAGCCTCGGGACAGCAGATGATGACATTAGTTTGAGTTAGTACCTGCTCTGTGTGCAACACTGTGCCTTGGACTGAGACAGTCTCCCTGCAGGAGGTAGAGCTCTGCATCTCACAGTGGGCACTTTGCACTTGGAACTTGAAAATGCTCCCATTTCCTGGGGATTCAGGGAACTGCATTTGGGAGTTTACCTCCCTAAAGAACTGAGGATGAAAGCCTGTAGCTCTGCTGCTTGGCTCTTGTCCCTTATCTCTGGTGTCCCTGAGTACTGGAGAGCCTGAGCGTGTGTCCAGACCTGTTGCAGGCTGCAGCAGCCCCAAGGTTACACACAGTGGTTTCTTTCACCTGTGTGGATATCTTGATCTCTCCTCTACAGGTGCAGGTTTGAAACACCACTCTAATCCCTCTTTCTCCATGTCAGCCTTTCAAGGGAAACTCTTGGTTTCCCCACAGAACATGTGAGATGCCTCAGTGTCAATACTGCACAATAGGACAGCGGGTGTAAATAAGATGATGAGAATAGGAGCAGTTTCTGTACTGTGTCCTTAAGAATCAGCAGACCTACTGATACCTCAAGTACCATTAATTCTTGATTGGGGCATGCTGAGCTTGTCAGAGGAGCCATCTGCCACCTCATTCTGTGCGTATTTATTTATTTATTAGAAAGGTGAATCCCGACACCTCGCATGGAAGAACTGTAAGGGGAACGATGTTTTTTATTCAGCTTCCTGCAGAAGATCTTACGAAAAAAAAAGGATGGTTTAACTTCTCTTGTTGACTATTTCTTCTGATACGCTGCATCATGTTGTATTCCCTTTTATACTGTGTTCACTGACTGGTTTCTGACTAATATGTCTTGATATTTGCTACTTGAAGTGACATACAAAGAAGCTGTCATCACCAGCTGTGCAGAAGACATCTGAGAAAACCAACACTAAGTACTAAGAAGGAAATGAAAATGTCTTTTCTGCCCCGCTAAATTTGACTTGTGGTACTGGTTTTTTTGCCATCTTTCTCACTTGGCTCAACACGCTTGGCTGCTCTGAAAGAGAAACACTTTGCTGGCTGCCTCTTGCATGATCTCCAGGTGCAGGGGCCAATGCCCAGTTTCCTGCAATGCAGAAATAAGTCAGCTGATTACATTTTTGATGCCTTTTTGAAATCTGTGATCTTCAGGCTCTCCTCAGGTTTAAAGCATATCAGGATAGGTTACTTCTGTGTCTGAATGGTTTAGATTGGAAAATAGATGTTCAGCACCGATCGCAAATAATTTACTGTTCTGTTAAGAGGGGAGAATAGGAAGTAAGCTATTACCATAAAAAAATTTTACTGCAATTTTCCTCTGCATAAGCTTAAATTCTGTGTAGAGAGGTTGTCAATTAGTGTGCAGATTTTTTTAATTGGCTATAATAAAAAGCTAATTGGTGTTTTGCTTAAAGAGTGAATTAAGAAAGTGTTGCTATAGAAACTTTACATGTGTATAGTGCTGCTCTACATAACAGTAGATATAATAGTCTAATGACCTTTCTGAGCCAGCTGTAAAGTCAAAGAAAATGTGTTAAATTCAGGCTGGCTGCAGAGATCATTAGAGGGTTTGTGACTTTACCCATTTCATTGCCAGAAAGTGTCTCTGGCATTGTCTCATAGAGTGTTTCTCTTGACTCATGTCAAACCATATAACAAATGCTGGTCTCAAAAGACCTGAACTTTTGTAAAATCCAAGTGCTCCAATTGTGAATGTGTAAACTGATCTGTAATCTGTCAAGCGTGAAATGTACTACTGGGAAAAATTCATTTTCATAATCTGAGAAAATGCGATGATGGATCGAAAGTGGCAACATCTAATCCAAGAGCTGTTGTATCCTTGTGTCCCTCCTTCCTCTCCCTGCCCTCTCTACCCACTCAATTCTGAGCCTCATGTGAAACACAGGAATTACAATTTTAAGTGAAATGGGATTTCTGCTCTAATTTGCAATATTCTCTCCTAGCAAGAAACACTTACCTTCTCAAATATAAACTTTGTTGAGGAGAGAACAATCTCTTCAGGATTTGTGTACAGGAATATTTTTCCTCAGGCTTCCCTACTGAAATTACTTCAGAGTCATTATCTGTACCTTTGCTAGCTGCATAAAAGTTATATATAGGTGGCATGGATGAACATAGTTGTTACTGCCAAGGAAGGTGGTCACTAATGAAATAAATGGCCCTGGCTGGTAAAATTGAAACATGACCTTTTATTTTCAGTTCCCTGAATCTTATTGTTACTATGTCAACAAATTGTTCTGCTCCTTTTAAACTGTATATCTAGAAGGTGTAGGGGTGTGGGAGCCTGCAGTTATTAGACATGATGACAGAAAAAACCTAAAGTGTTCTGCATGTCCAAATGTGAGAGACAGGACAAAACTATAATCTGTTGATGTTCTGTGGAATTGTTCACTCTGGGATTTTTTTTTCCCAGTGATTTTCAACTAAATAAACAAAACAACCCCCATTCTGTGTCTGCTAAATTTGCCCCTGTACTTGTTCTTCAAACTGGTAAAACACAACCATGTTTGAGTGATTAGTGTATGATTTGACATTTTTTCCCCCCTCCCTTCTTTTCCTCTCCAGTAAATGCCTAAAAAAAAAATAAATCAGTCTTCTAAGTGGTTGAATTTAGGAGAATCTCTCAGAATTCAGTGGAATTATACAGACAGCTTCTTTCTGTACCTCTGGGTCAGGACTGAGGAGTGTCATAACTTAGCAGCTATTCTTCCCTTGATACACATATGTAAGCCCTATTAGTGTTAATGCCTTTTTGAAATGCCTCCCTCATATATTCAATATCTACTACTGTGTCCAAACTCTGAAGCCTTATGAGTTGCATGGCATGTGACTGTCTCTAGAGCTTAATAGAAAGTTGGATTTAATCTCATAGTTCATCTTTTGAGCAGTAAAACTGTAAAAAAGATAAAATGTTGTAACGTGAAGCTTTTATCTGAGACTGTGAGCAAATAAGTTTTTTTTCTGGTCCAGGGAAAAGACTGGGTTTTTTTGTTATTTTTTTCATCTTCCTTTTGTCTTGTCCAGTCAGACCATGAATGTAAGATATACTTACAGGGGCTGTATAGTCTAGAGGTGTTCTTTTTGCAGAAGAGTAGTACAATATTGTATTGTCAAGGAAATGTAATTTTTGAAACCCAGTAAATCCATCCTTCAGTTTAAATTTTTGCTGCTTTGCTGCACTACATTTTCAACTGCCTTTGTGAAGAGGGGACTGGGTTTCTGAAGAGGCAAAACATGAATTTTCTTTAGGACTGGTATTTTTCTCTTAGTTTTACTTGGCTGTACAAAGCTCTGAGCATCCCAATCTAACATTGGTATTTCTGTTCTAACTGTAAAATCAGTAAAATTTATATTAAAGCCAAGTGTGTGGGAGATGAAACTCCTGCTAGTTCAGTGTGTTATTTGTTTATTTGGATTAGTGCTGGTTGTGGTGCTATAAAATGGAGTAATGAGGAGCTGGGTGGGTTCTGCATTCTGGACATTGAAAAGAAGTCACAGAATCAATGAGGTTGGAAAAGACCTTGGAGGTCCAGAGTGAACCAGACCTTGGCACTGGGTGCCACAGTCTTTCCTTCAACAGTCACAGTGCATTTTTATTTTTTATTTTTTTAAATTATCTTTACTGATATGGTTGTGTTTACAGAAAGTTATGACGAAAGTTGGTTGCTATTGGTCCTTTTCCCTCTTTGTTTTATAATTTATGGAGTGCAGCAATGGAAGCTTGCTTATTAGTGGAGCAATCTGTGGAATCTCTATAATAAGCCTTGATTAGGACTGAACTTCAGTAATATGCACAGAGACTGTTTAAATATGTACTGAACTACCTTGTTTTGCTTAAGGAAGGAACACATTGACAACTGAATTTCATTAAAGAAGGAGGGAGATTTATATGGGTGATAATGAGGTTGCTACTGGGAAATAGGTGAAATATTGAAATGATGATAATATCAGTGTTGTTTGTTTTTTGTAATAAGAGCAATTCCTGTTTACTGATGGATAACAAAGGCAATTGTTTGTTGTCCAGTGTTTTGTAGTATAGCAGAAGTGCCACCACAAATTCCCTGCTGAGGAGTCATGAGTCTTCATGAAACAGACCTTGCTGGGTACAAGGACATTGATTTTAACATTTTAGGCAGATATTTTGTTTCTTTAAGTAAGAAAAATATTTCCTAAGTACCATCATGCTTCAAAATATGTTCTACTTTGCTGCAGTGTCAGGAAAATGCATCTTCTATTTATATTTACAATTTGCATCATTGCAAATGATCAGCTTTCTGTTTCAATGAGTGGTATTATAAAATGTGATGTATCCCTCTTTTGCAGAGAATTAGTGTAGAGGCCAGATTGAAAATATGCCTTCGTGACAAAATCTCCACAAAGCTGATCCCTTCTTGGCTTTAAGGTAAATGAACAAAAACCTCTTCTGACTTTTCTTCTCATCATGGTTGTTATTCTGCTTGGAACAAATGTGAGGATATCATATGCTCAGAATAAAAAAATAGTATTTTAAGGAGTTAAGCTGCAAAACTTAAAATTTAGTCAAAGTGTAAGCATAAGCCAGTAATTTGAGTATGGCTTCAGTAATTAAAAGAAATGACAGTGGCATGAATGCTTATGTGTCTTACATACTGCCTTGCTAACTGTCTGTTTTTGTCTGAAAATTGAATATGCATATGAAGGGAGAGATCATTCTAATTGAATGGAAAATATGAAATTAAAAAGGCAACAAAGTATAAATAATTGAAAATCAGGTTGCAGCTCTCAGCTTCTGTATGTCGGGAGCTCAGTTGCAAACAAAATTGGTAGAATGGTAATTCACATTTTTCTTCCTCTTAATTTTCCTTTCATGGTACCATACTCCTGGTATAGGGAGCAAGGCAGTGAAAATGATGAAGGGGTAATTAAATATCTGTAGGAAAGTAAGAGCCAAACCAGAGACTAATTTTCAGCACTCTACAGCTTTCATTATATATGTATATGCTTTGATTTCTCATGTATATGGAAAATGTATCCTCTAACTGCATATTTTTAGCCTTTCTCCTCCAGAATTGTTTAACTTGCTGTGGCAAGCTTGTTTTGTTTGTGAAATCATTGCAGAAAAGAATTCTTTTAAAAACTTTATGAACAGTTAGTTACCTGTGCGTACAGCTAAGTATTCTTAATCTCAACTAAGTGTCCTTTATCATGGTTTTACCTGATTTGAATGTGTAGCATGTCTTGTTCCTTCATTGAAATCACTCAGAATGGGTAATTTTCAGTGTTTGGAACTTCTTGATTCTACATGCCCTGCTGTGTCTGTGGATGAAGGCACCAGTGAGGTTGCTTTACCCAAAACCCTTTATTTTCAACCAAAACTTGCCCCAAATTTAACCAATGCACATAGACATCACAGAAATCATCTTCTGCCACTTCATATCTCAGTACTGGGGTTGTGATACTGGCACAAGCCATAGACCCACATCCCAGGAGCACAATAAATTGGAAATACTCTCTGTCAGAGTTTGCTCAGTTGTGTATTTGGTTTAAAGGCCCAAGATTTGCCCTAAGTGTCAGGTACTTCTAGAACCAAATCAGATTCAGTAGCTGTTGGGTATTTGGTGGCAGCATAAGGTGATGCAAGAGTGGACTTTACCTGAAAGAGCTGTGTCCTCCCCTCTGTCCCCAGCATGGCCTTGCCACTTGCCCTGTGCCACTGGGGACACTTGGGATGCTGTGGGAGGAGCTGAGTGAGAGCTGCTCTGGCTGGAGCCAACCTGGGCTGGGAGGAGAGAAATCTTCCCCTTCTTTTGCACTGCCCAGCTCTGTCTGGGCTGCAGGACTGCCCTGCTGGTGCTGCCAGTGGAAGTGAACCTGGGGCTTGAGAATTACAGAGAGATAAGTGGTCCAGAGGTGGGGTGTATTTGCACTAAGGACTGGATCAGTACCTCCAGTGGCTGAAGTACTGCTTTGTTTCCCTGGAATAAGTTAAAGATAGTTCTGCTTCTGAGATCAATTGGTTTTTATTTATCTTGATATGGTTTAGAGCAGCACTTCCTCATGGTGAATGCTGTTCTTCTGGGTTTAAAAAAAATGTCATCTGTTGCTTTATTTTTTACAAATTCAAAGGGCATTTAGTACTGTCAGCACGAGATCATCGTCGTCTAATAATATTACATGTCCATTAATGTCAGCTTTTAACAGAGCCCTCTTCCTAATGCAGCCATACCTTGCAATCATGCTGAACCTTTCACTACAAAGCAATTACCTGAGTTGTGTAAATTGGCTAAAACCTCTGAGCTATTAAAACTCAGAATGTTGCTTCTGCTTGGAAAGAAAGTCGTGTTGTTTAACTCCCCCCTCCCCTTCATCCATCTCTGAGAGTGGGAGCCTGTGTGAGGGAGAAAAGAAAGGGAGCCTGATGGTGCTTAATGGCTGATGAATAAAGCCAAGGATACGGGAACGGTTGCCTGGCAACCTGGGAGGATGCACTGAGGTCCCTTGTCACTGCATAGGAGTTGACACTGGCTCATCTCTTGAGCTCATGAAGAAGGATTACTGAGGGTTTGCACACTTTATCCTCAATATGCATCGTGGCTGGTTTAGATCTGTATCTTATGTGTTTTGTCTCTGTGTATTTCACACTTCTAGAAAGAAACACAAGAGGAATAGAAGCAAATAAAGTGTTTTACTTAAAGGAAGAAAATGTGTGCTTCCTGTCCCATGCATTATTGTGCTTTCAAGATGAGAGCTGTGTCTAGGAAGATATTTGCCTAAAATTGAGAGCTCTTAGACCTAATTCCATGTAAAGTTCTGTTTTCTTAGTCTGAGAGCCCTCTGAAAATTATCATTAGTGCTAAAAGATAATGAGCTTGAGTTTGTGTTATAATTGCAGCCCTGAGAAGAAGCCTTTTTGTGGTTAAACACAGCTCTAAAGTGACACATCTGCTTTATTTCCCTTCTTACACAGAAGTAATGTCAGGCTGAGAGCACACTGAGGATTCTGACAGACTTGACCTTGTACAAGTTATTCTTAAACAATTCAAATGGATTTTGAACGCAGGTGTCAGCATGAGGAGTGGATCTCTCTTTGTGCTGCAGGAGGGTTGTGCATAGGTGGTGTTTCCTTAGGGATGTGGTATTAATTTGGTGTTCCCTAGAAGACTTCTGGGAAAGTACATGGACATTACCCCGTGAACGTTGTTGTCATCAAGTGAACATTGATCCAGTAACTATTTTTGTTTTATATGGAGATAATTATTAAGGAAAAAGGTGCAAGAGGCTGCATAACCCAGTGTGTTTTGAACAGTTCAAGTAATTTTCTTTGCTCTTCTGTTTCTCAGAAACAGCTTTGGTGCCTAATGATGAGATCAAAGCTGTAGGAAACATGTTGGGTTCTTGTTTTGAGCTGTTGGACAAAAGAGCTACCTGGCATTTTTGGCCCATTTCTCACACAAGGCAAAAGTGAGGTTAAAGGGTGTGTATATCTACAATTGTATCATTTTGGGGATTCTTAAACAAAAAAAAAAAATCAAACACCTCTCTCTTACTGGTAAGAGCAATTGTCATTTGCCAAATGCCTGCTTCCCTTTTTTCTTGTTGAGTTCAAGCTTTTTGTTAATAGTTGTTCCTACAGCTGAAACTGTAGAGTATTTTGGCATAGTGTGAAACCTGACCAGCTGTCAAAAAACACTGTTTGCATGGAAATGTATTGATGGAATTTGCAAAGAAATCTATTAAATTTACTGCAGGCTTTGTAATTATCAGACTTGGAACAATAATCTGATTTTTATCAGCATTTTCATCTAACTTTTTTTTTTCTGTACAATCCATTCTCCTTCTCTGTCCCCAAGCAAACACACAGAGGCCAGACAGCAGCAGCCAGCTGTGTGGAACTGCTTCCTTGTAACTGGAGATCCTCAGAAATCAGGTGAAAGGTCTGAAAAGTTTCAGTGTGGATAGCCAAAGCCTTGAGGCCATTGTCATTAACAAAATGGTCTTTCTCCTTCTTTCTCTTGCAGGCTGCTGCATCTGACTTACTATTTATCTTTTTAATGGTTTATACTTGTATTACAAGCCCTGAGTTTGCTACAGGGTATTGAGAAATGTTTCCTAGCTCATGATGATTCATGGGAAAGTTTGGATAAACTGCTCTGGACTGGTAACTTGTATTCTTTAGGGCAACCTTGGTCTGGGGCAAGATTGCTCTTTCTCATCATCTGCACGTGTGATTGTCTGTGGATAGAATTGTATTAACCCAAATTTAACCACTAGCATGGAGGGAGCTGCAGCTGCACTGGTGTTACAGAAACTTTGGACCCAAAGCCTTGAAGCTGGGCTTTAATCTGCTGTATCGATGAAGGAAAAGATTAAAATTTTAAGATTAATCTGTTCATGTCCAAAGTGTCTAAATTGCTGGCTGCTTACTCCCCTATAGCAGATTCTAATATAGCAAAATACCTTAAAAATACTTATAATTGAACCAAGACAATAAGTAAGTTTTTTTTTTCTTTCTAACTGTGGGCAGTTTGTATTATTCTGTCTGTACAATACATTTCTGTTTAAAAAAGCACAACCAACTTCTACCATGTTACCAGAAATGTTCTTTTATTTGCAATTCAAATGGAATAATTTTAAACTTTAAAACCTTTTTGTCCATCATGTTGTAAGGAATATGAGTGGAGTATATTAAATGCTTTCAGCATTCTATTGAAATGCCTGCTGCTGTCTTAGGAAATTTCAGTATTACTGATCTGTTAAAACATTGGTTACATTGAAATGTTGGTTAAGGAAACTTACACTATGATGCTTCAAATCAGCCAGTTTTGACACTTTCAACTTACTTTTTGCAAGGATTCTAATCTTCTTTTACTGGCCCATATTGTAGTAATTTCTGTAGGACTGCTTAATTTCTTATGGAACTGAAACACAGAAAGTCATGGAAAGTTTAACCCAGAACAGACAGGAATTAAAAAAAATTACTTTATTTGTGTGTATCATGAGCACTGTAGGAAAATGAGAGTCTGATTTCTTTTTCTTAATTATGGACACAAAATTGACTTCTCATCCTTCATTTTGGATTCTATGCTGTTTTGTGTTACATAATATCCTCTCCATTTGAGATATGGAAACAATTTATTAGTGAAAGCATATGATACAACAGGGGAAAAAAAGGGTCATGGTTGATGCATTTTTAGATCTAATTTCCTATATTGTTTCTGTATTTAAAAAATCCATGTGAAAATATAAGAAGCAATGCAATAACTGCATACAAGCAAATACCAAGCCAACAGCTGTGTTTTCTAAGAGTACAGCACTGCAACTGGAATTGGGAAAAATAAAACTTTATTGTGGATTTGGGGAGAAATGGAAAACAGTGCTAATCTAAAAATAATTGGTCTTTTTTTCCCCTCAGTTGGGGAGAATAAGATCTTGCTGCCTTTACTCTCTCTGGAAAAATAGAGCTCCTTCTGTTTTTTAGCAGTACTGCAAAGCTGATTCAGAGATGCAAACAGCAATGAAGAGTGTTATTCCACACTAGAAAGGCTTTGTATGGGGAGTTACTTATAGTAAATAATTGATCTAACAACTAGTTTGGAAAAAGGAGGCATTTATTCAGTCTGGAGCACAACTTGGATGCAGAGATGGTGCTGGGCAGAACCTCGGCCTGGCTTTGTGCAGTCCCCGTGCCTGCCCATCTGATCCTGCAGCCTGCTGGTTAAAAACCAAAGGAATGTGCTTTGCTGCAGACTGAGGGGCTGTGCTGCATCTGCAGGGGGCTGTGAGCAGGTGTGATGTGCGAGGCTGTCCCTGGAGAGGACATGGGTGTCACAGACACATTTTATCAAAAATCCTTTCCTTAGGATTTTTTCTCCTGAGAAGCTGAGAGGCCTCAGGAACAAAATGTAAACAGTGGTTATCTGCTGCTGTGGAATGCAACAGGTGGCTGTGATTGGTCTCATGTGGTTGTTTATAATTAATGGTCAATCACAGTCCAGCTGGCTCGGACTCTCTGTCCAAGACACAAGCCTTTGTTATTCATTCCTTCTTATTCTATTCTTAGCCAGCCTTCTGATGGAATCCTTTCTTCTATCCTTTTAGTATAGTTTTAATGTAATATATATCATAAAATAATAAATGAAGCCTTCTGAAACATGGAGTCAGATCCTCATCTCTTCCCTCTTTCCAAGACCCCTGTGAACACCGTCCCTGGTGGGATGGGGGCTGTGCTGAGCTGAACGTGTGCCCTGCATGGAGCAGCTGGGTCAGGGAGCCTGTGCTCACCTTGCAGCCTGCCAGCAGCAAGGAAAGCTGCTTGTTCCCCTGTGGGTGCCCCTGCAGGGGCTGATTTCCATTTTTTATGGAGCAGGAAACAGAGATGGAGCAGGAAATACTGGAGACCTTCCTACTGTGGTGATGCCATGATGATTTTTTTACCTTTCCTTTTATATATATACCTCTTATGTATTAAGCATGCTAAGTACCTTTAGCATGCATACTTGTAATTCCTTAAATCTGATATTTTAGCATAGTTCTGCTATTCTGTTAGGCCAGAAGACCAAACATCCCAAAGACCTCACAGCTGGAGGCAAGAAAACCCTATGCTATCTTAAAAAGCCAAGGTCCCCTCTAAAACACATCCTGCAAACTAGGATTAAACCCATCTAGGGGGGAGTACTTTGGGTTAGGGAGATGTCATGCTATTCATTCAAGCTCTCATTAGGGCATTTTTGTTAGATAAGCTAATTTGCAAGATCTATAAAATTGTATCCATGATCTACCATGTGTGTGCATTTTGATGTGTTCCACCTTGGCAAATTGTTGCACCATAAAAATCCTTATTAAATACCCAGGTAAAAACCCTCTATCCCTTAACTGTGTCTGGCTCTTAATTTTACAATCAAAGCAAAGGCATCAGTGGGGCCAGTGAAGGGAATGGCCTACCAGAGCTTTGTCAGGAGACAACAACACCTGGCACAAGGGGGCAGCAAGTCTGCTGGCTAGAAAAGTAATAAATGGCTGTGGGAATATCAGCTCAGAGGCTTTTCTGCTCAGTTTGTGCCCTCCTTTGTCCATGGATGTGACAAAAGTGTTTTTCAGAGACCCTGTTTAGCCTGGTGGATGGTGTGTCAGGGCAGGGTTTGGTTGCTTTGCTCCATTCTGGAGGGATTCAGGCTCTGCTCGATGGGATGTGTGGATTGCAGGAGCTGCCTGTCCTGCTGTACGGGGCAGTCCCACACTGTGAGGTCCTTTGTAGCATATTATTGCTTCTCTGTAGGATATCCATGGCTGTATATCTTTATATATATATGTGTGTGTGTGTGTGTGTTTTACAGCTCTCCTGTTGTAGCAATCTGTAGTGATTGAAGATTCACTCCTAAGATTCTTCCTGGCTCTTCTGTATTTGCTGGGGTAGAAGATATTTCAGCATTCAAGTCTTCGTTGGCTTGAAAATCCATCTCCATGTTAAATGACTGTATTTCATATAGTAAATTTGTTATAAAAGCTTACATATGTGCCTGGAATGCAAGCTGACCTACTTAAACTGCAGCCCTTCCCAGCTGTGCTAGATGGATCTAGAGATGTGTGTTCATCTTGCCAAAATCTAAACCCTTTTTTGAAGAGGTGCTTTTTCTAAAAGAGTAAGGATAAAATGGTGATTTTTTTTCCTATTTAGAGCTGATCAGGTTTGATTTCCTGTATTAGGTTCCTAGACTCTGTGCTTCCTAATGTGATCTTAGAATAGTAAGATTTACTTCTTAGTTGTGCAAGATGGAGTTAGTTTTAGCATTTATAACGTGAGCTCTCTTGCTGACAAACTTTCTTCATTCCCTCCCTCTTCCATTCTCCTTTTCTTAAGCTGCTTACTTTTGTCATGCAATTTTTCCTTTGCTTTCAATTATAACTACAAGATTCATCAAAAGTAAGGGTGGTAGAAATAAATTGTGACGAGATTTTTCAGCCAAACAAACAGCATCTTTGAAAAGCTCTGGTTTAATTCTACTGTTCTCCTAAATAATCAAGTGGATCAAAGGGCAGGGGGATTTTTATTATATTTTGTATACTTTGCATTACTATCATTTATAGCCCCAGATTAAAAAGTACCATCTTCTGTGCGCCAGACCTTTATAGGAGTTTAATGAATATAGGAGTTTGTTGAATACAGAAAAGACCAAATTAGAAGGAAACAGAAGAAACTAATCCTTTTTTCCCACCTTCTGCAAACCAACTTCACAGTAATGTGTCTGCAGCTTTGGCTTCTGTGCACTCATCCTTCAGCTGCTCAAGTCTGAAGCTGCTGAAGCTTGAGTTGTTATTTATTTTCTGCAGACCTATTTTCATTAACTAGGAAGTATAAAACATTAAAAGTGAATCAGGAGGCCATTGCTGATTTTGATTGCTAACTTTTTTTTTTGAGGTTTGGTTGCTAATGCTCTGGGAGTGAAAACTGAGGAGCAGAAACTGATTAGAAAATGGAATTTAAAGGAACTTCAAAAATTGCATTTTGACAAAGCACCTGTTTTCTGTGGAGGGGAAAAATACTTCTGTGAGGAAAATGGTCTTGTTTTAGCCTTCTAAATCAGGATTTTGAGAGGGAAGAAGGAGAGAGGTTCTGAGTTTTCTTACGGTCATAAAAGGTAAAATAGGTCACATTGTGTTACATTTGTCAATCATGTGAGGACAGTTAGGTCTCAGAGAGACAGAACAGTTACCCATAATTCAGGCATTGTGAAAATAATGTACACATTGTTAACAAAACAACAAAAAATAATGAATCCTTCTTTTTTCTGCATACTAATACATTCCCTTGGCATGTGATTTTCTCACTCAGCAAGGGATTAGGGAGAGCTTGAACAACATGTCAGTCATTTTGCTGGATATGCTTTTGAAAAAGGAGACTGCTCCTCTGTGCAACCTTCTCTGGGATCTGGAAGATCTAAATCTTAATTCTGTTCAGTCCACGTCAGTGAGTTGCAGGTTGGAGTGGTGTTTTGGTGTTTTCTGGTCCCTTTAGTAATTGCCTATTATTAATGCTTAGAAATAAATGGGAACAAATATATTTTGTTTCTCACTAAGTTCCAAAGAGGTGATGTTAGCATCTGTGTGAAGTTTTATACCACAGCACCCTTGCAACTGGTGAAAAAGTGGTTAGCACAATTAGAGTTGGAAATAAAATGATGGAGTAAGTCTTTCCTGGGCTTTGCTCACTACTCAGTGCTGTCTGTGCAAGGTCTCTGCTGCTGGCACTCACTCTTTTTTTAGTGCATCATTTGCATTTAGTGCATTATTTGCATTGAAAACCTTTTTCACTGTGGGTTTGAGACTGGTTATCCTTTCCTTTGTGTTTAGTCCATTTTAATTGTGGAAGAAAGTATTTTTCCCTCCCATCTCATGTTTTAATTGAGGTTGTAGCCTGAACAACTGCTTGTAATTTAGAGGGAAACCAAATAGTGCTGTTCCTTTTGCTGTACCATTTTTCATGTGATAAATGAAGTAGCCATGTTGCTCTGAACAACAGAGAAATAAGCAGCACTAACATCAAGAAAACCCAAGCACCAACACTACACAAGCATCAGAATCTGTGCCCCTCTGGTTTCGTGAGGCAGACAGGATTGGCACTGTCCCTTTGCTCCCAGCACTCCTGCCATTGTTGAAGGTGAAATATTTGTTAAATCTGTCAGCCCATGGTGCCAGACAGGTGGTCAGTGCAAGAAACTTTATTGGCTGCTTCTGTCCTGTGATGCACTTTAAAACACGTGGTTATCAAGGAGCAAGTGTTCACAGAGCCTGGTTCAGAGTCATCTCAGCAATTGTGTGAAGGAACTCTGCATAGTCACAGTTCTTATGTTTCAGTTCTGGATATTATTTTGATTATCTCTGCAATTTCATATGTAATAATTGTGTCTCCTTATTCATGTTTTGGAAACACTGGGCCAGTAGTTTTTAGAAAAAACCAAACCCCAAAATGTGTATTTCCATTCGTTTTGTAGAGCATCTAGTGTAACAAAGCATGTTACCAGTAAGGAGTGACAGCAGCAGTGTTAGCTGTGGGTGATACTGCTTTGTTTGCATTGATTCTATAAAATAACAATATTCTTGAGTAAAAGTGAGAGTCCTGAAAGCCTTTGGGCCAGCACATAGAGGAAACCTTGGCTTTTCTGAAGGCTCTCATTTGTGAGGGCCTCTAGCTTTGCAGACCTACTCTAGGAAGCTTGTGACAAAATTCTCTGCCCATTCTCAGCGCTGTTGGTAGGGTGTGCTCTGTTTCCAGTGACATGGAATTTAGGCTTACAGTCATCCATGGTGGCAGCAGGATGATGCAGTGATCGGCTTGCCACGGCTTCATGCACAGCATAACCAAATTTTCTTTTTTTCAGCCCTGATCACTACAATCATCAAATTACATTTCCTTTCACTTTCTGTCAGATCCACTCTTTAGACTAAGAAATATTGTATTTGATGTGCAGTAAATACATAGAATCACTTTCTCTTTTTTTCTTTCTGGGAGCAGAGCAAAGCCACTGCATTTTCACACTTGGGTGTTTCTGGAGAGGGTGAGTGAATTAAGAGTTCCTCCTTTGGAAAACACTCCATTTAAATCATTGCACACAACTGAGCACAACAAACGGTTCTAAGAGAACATAAAAGCAAGAAAGCTGCTTCTCACCATCAGTCATTGTTGAGAGAGGGAGTGTGAAATATCTTGAGTTTCCGTCCTTTTTGCGCTATTCCCACTTGTAGTCTTCATTTCAAGGGAAGAAGTATTTTCAGTGCTATCATTCTCATCTCTTGAATTCTTAAAAATATTTAAGAGTTAACAGAAGGTGATGTGAGAAAATGCTAGAACCGTAACTGCAAAATCCTTCTGTACGTGCTAAAAGCCTAAAATCAAAACCTTACTCTTGAAGGAAGTGCTGGGAAGGAAGTGCTGGTACTCAGTAGCTAAGGAGAGGAGTTATTTATATAGCCTTAGACTTTCATTTTCTTTGGAATGAGTAGCTCTCCTTGTGGGGGTGGAGGGACACCTCATGGAGTACAGCAGTGAGGGTAAAAACTAATCATTGTGATTTTTTTCCATGCTTAGAAGTAATACCAACATAGGTTATTTAAGGATTTCT
>NW_005054309.1:6652396-6668986 GCF_000277835.1 Geospiza fortis | reverse complement strand
TCTCGTCAGTTAATTATCAAATATATTTTACTTTGCAGTGCATAAAGTTACTGATAAATAAACTTGTTTTTCTTAAACGTGTATTAAAAATAGAGCAACCCAAACTTGTTTGTTTATAGAAGCTCAGCACCAAATCTTTGACTTCCCAAGTTTGGTGGTCAAGGAGAAGTTTCTGAATGTGCTCCTCTGCTGTCTCCAGAAATGGATTGTGCAACTTAGGTATCTCTTTTCTTAATAGGGACCTGGTTGAAAAGCCTGAATAGACATAGAGCCTTTAATAAAGGCTCATTGTCTGTTCTTGCACTCTTGTTGTCCAGTAGCTGTCCTAACAGAAGCTTTCAGGAAAGACCACTTTGGTTTTTCACTCTTGAGGCAAACACAAAGCCACCAAAGTTCTTACTTACTCATTTCTCTGCACACCAAAATTTAGGTCTCTGTCCTTAAGCAGAGGAAGCTGCACTAGAACTGAAAACCTTCACCCACTAAGCGGATGTTTCAGTGGAATGTTTCACTGGCACTTTCCAGAGAAAACTCAGTGAATTAATTCCAAGATGATGTTCAGCGTTGGAACTGGAGTCAGGGAGCAGCTGGGGAGATTCCCCAGGTGTCTGCTGGAGTCTCACCCCTTGCACTGACCCTGAGCTGGCCAGGGGCAGCTTCAGCTCACTGGCAGTAAATGACAGTAGGATGCATGAGCCTGGTGCATTGTAGGAACCCCTGACTGCAAATTTTGGGCCATGGGCTGACTGCGGGGGAATACATAGCAATAGCTCAGTTAAGCTAAGAGAAATAAAATAATAAAAAACCTAATTTCAGACCTAAGTATATTTTTCTTCTCTCTTTGTTTTCTTGGTAAAGAGTCTTTTCTGGCTGTGGAGCAATCGAATTAACCCAATTAATGTAATAATCAGGCAAGAATAAAGCATGAACATTTTCTTGTAAACTCCTTCATTTCTGTGAATCAAGTGAAAACTTCTTTTGGAATTCACTGCTCTGATGACTGAGGTTTGGGGGTTGTCTGATTTACCTTCCATAGCAAAACTCAGGACATAAATATCTTTTACTTCAGCTTATGTGATGCTTACCTTGAGGGGTGGGGATGCTCTTACTCCTAAATGAGATTTTTGTTTGAATTAGCGTAGTTTGTTTCAGAAATTTTACTTGAAAAGTACGCTTTACCTAGCCTGAATTATCTTGAAAAGCTCATCTTCTAGTTTTTACCCTCTGTATTTCTGTTTCAATACTTAAAAAAAAAAGGAAGAAAAAACAATACATTTTAGTTTTAAAAACAGACTTAATTGCTTCTGGATTACAAAACTTTTCTAACGCTATTGATTAGACCATTTTGAGTGTAATCCAGATGGAGCTTAACATGGGGAGAGCTAATTACCTCTTTTAAATTGCAGTTTTTTGTTCCTTTAAAATAACGCTGTGTCTTCTCTTTGATTTTTGTCATTGGCAGTTGCGAATGTAAATGTTGAAATAAAACTAACTTTGAAGGCAGAGAGACAGGTGTGCCTTTTCAACAAATTGATTACAAATGTATCAGACACCTGTTGTTTGATTTATGTGGCAGAAAAGAGCAAATATTGTCTTGTAACTCAGTTGGGAGTGTGGCTGGATAAGATAATCTCCTTGTGCTGGAGAGGGAGGATAAGACAAGCAAAACAACCTTTTGTTTTGTTTAGAAGCCCTTTTTGTTAAACAATCAAAACAATATTGAAATTGCAGTGTTGAAGGAAAGCATTTTCCTTGGGGATAATCTTGGGAAAGGCAGGGGAAGGGTGGGTTGGGTTTGAGGTTCCTTGCAAAGATTTTGCCAAAGGGGCTCTGCATGGCAGCGATCGTTGCTCTCTTTGGTGGAGAACTGCAAAGTTCCCATCCCAGGTGCTGGTTTGATAGTTAACATTTAGATTTCCTACGAAATGCAAATTCAGAGGTTCTCTAAAAGCAGTTGCAAAATTTCTGTGGTCTTTGGCATTTTGTCCCAAGCACCTGCCACGAACCAGAGAGACCTGCATCTTGCAGCCTGTGTGAAAGTGAAAGGAGAGGGTGGGGAGCCCAAGAGGAGACAAAGCCGCCTTGCCCGAAGCACATGTTAATCAAAGCACATCAAAGGATATGATGTCAGTTTATAGAGAAACAGGTCAGGCAGGCCCAGGTAGCTCAGGAAGCAGGATACTGATTATTCCCAGAAGAAAGTCAGGTATAGGGTTACCGCGCCACGGTGGGAAGTCAGGAGGTCAGAACTTGCACAGCAACCACGTCCCCTGGCTGGAACAGCTCAGCTCCTCTCAGGGGAGTTTATAATTCAGTGGAAATGGGAGAGAATGAGCCCAGTGCAGCGAGTGCAGCCCAGCCAGGTAAGCACACGTGGAATGCTGTGCTGTCGGGAGCTCTGGGGCATCCTTGCCCTGCGTGTGGGAGCTTGTTGTGCTGCCGGCTGTGCAGCGTGTCCACGCGATGGGACCTGTCCTTGCATGTGTTTTGGGGAAAGGAGGAAATCCACATCACTCATCTCTGCAATGCATTATTGAAAAAAACCCACTGCTTGCATTTTAGGAGGGCAAGGAAAAGTCTGATAAGATCATGTAAGCATTTGGCACTCTACTGTCAATAAAGGTTGCTTTAAATTTAAGGTGATCTGTGGATGTTGGGGTTACTGTTCTGTAGCTTTGTAAAACCTTCCGCAAATGCTTTTTGGGTAGGAAGTGCTTGGCACAACTACTTTGCACAAATTTCCTGCCTGTTGCATGTGAGCAGGGCATGGCAGATACAGGGAGATGAAAGATGTTTTCTGTTTAGCATTCGTGCCTTATTTCAGCTTGTTGCCTTTGTGTTTTTTTCCTTTTGTGGGTTGTTCTGAGGTTACACCAACACATGCATGCAAAATAGCCCTTGTGGGCACTTGTGTGACAAACTGTAAGAACAGAGTATTCTGTCCTAGGTATTTTAAATTTTCAATAGAATCCTGAACGCAACACTTCATAAATCTTGCTTAGTCCTTCTTTTGCAACATTAATGTCAAGTTTTTGCTTTGAGAAAGAATGTTTTCCCAGCAGCCCTTTTTTCTTTCAACAGGCTGTTTTAACATCCCAGAAAATATTATCATCCTGGGGAATTATTCCATTATTTTATCTTCTTAGCATTCAGTGGGTTTTTTCCCCTGACATTCAGCCCATGCTTTGCTTTTGCTTAACTTTACCAGTTTCTTCCTGGCCTCTTTCTCATGCTCTGCATATAAGGGATATAGCTTTGTGTCTATTTTGTGTTTTGCAAGAATCCTTAAACCATTGTAAAATTTTCAAAAGGTTTTCTGAGAGCTGGAGTGGTAACTTTCTAGTCAGTGACAAGATGTGTTGTTATTTTTCCCTTGAAGTTATTCTTTATATGCATGCCTGCATGTAATCCAGGGTTTCAAATGCGTGTCTCAGATTTCCATATTTTGTAGGGAATAACTCCATCATTGCTGGAGCAGGTTCAGTTCACAGAGATCTTCTATTCCACTGCCTTTCTCTCTCTCTCTTTTTTTTTTTTTCCTGTATTTTAATAATTATGTAGGAACAATCCAGAAAATATATGGCAGCAAATTAGATTTTGATCTAATTTGCTTAAGTAAAGCAGCAGGAATATTCAATGCTGTACAAGTCTAAATTTCATTTCAGGCATGGCAATGAAAGAATTGATATTGTTTCTTCCTCTCTTTCTTCATTGAGGACCTGACTTGTGGTTACAGGGGTTTGCTGCTCAGAAGGTTGTTCAGTCTAACTCCAGTCTTATTTTCTGTGCTGTACATGAGGAGCTATTTTACTTCTGCCAATATAATCTATGAATAAAACGGATGGAAAATATTTGCAAGCATGTTGTATTTTATACAGGTCTTTTGGGAACTATGATTGTGATTCTGGCTTAATTTGTGCCTTTTCTCTATTAGCCTAAGTGAGCTTATTCAAATGGAATTCCTCTTGATTTGCACTAATGGAAATGGGACAAGAGTTAGGGCTGCACAGTAATTTTGGCTTAAAAAAAATATATTCTGTGTGTGCATACATGCAAACGCACATGCACACCCCCAGTGTCACTTTGTCAGTTGCCATCAACCTTATTTCCGTGTGTGCTTGTTTTTAGAAACTGTCCCAAATAATTGGTGATTCAACTGGCATTTTTTAAGGAAAGAAAGGTGCAAAGATTAACATTACTCAAGATACCTGTCAAAACCACTGCTAGTGAGACAACCTGGGTTCCTTTTCATGTTATTTTTTTTTAGACAACTTTGAGGCTTGTGTGAATTACTAAAGGTGCCAGATTGACAGCCCTGGAGGCTGGCTTCACTTATTCATTAGCAAAAGAGATGCGGCCTGGGCAGCAGGTGCACCAACCTTCTTGCTCTGCAGTACCCATGGCTTCAGTTCTGCTGTGAAAAAAACCCTGGTTTTGAGGATCCAGGGTTTCAGTCCTGCTCCCTCCTTGCCTTTCCCTGCAGCATTTTCTTCTAATGGTGTTGTGATGATTAGGCTGGAGCCCTAAAGACTACACAGAGCCCTTTATTTGATTTCCCCCAGCAGCCGTCAGATGGGGAAGGAGGCTCGGGGCTTACATAAGTCAGTAATTCTCGCCATCTGGTCAATCAGTAAATATAAGGTCACTCTGCCGTCACAGCAGTTTTGTTTTGCACCAAGTACAGTAAGCCCAGAGAATAAATTAACTCTTGGTTCCGTCCGTTGTTGTTTTGCTGCTGCTGGCAGTGGTTCAGAGCCCCGTTCCCGCAGCCGGGGTGTGACAAGTGAAAAGAGCAAAGCTCTGAACAATGGGGCTGTGCCTGCCAGCCATGGATTGATTCCTGGTTCAGGCAGTGCACTGAGAGCCCTTCAGAAATGCACTGAAGCTCACCAGGAGTACCTTGGACTTTTGTGGTGGTTTGGGTTTTTTCCCTCTTTTGTTGTTGTTGGGTTTTTTGCTTTTAGAATCAAGATCCGTTCCCTTCGCACGACTTGTTTTCAGTCTTCCCATGAATTAAGTACTGTTTACTGGAGAATGTGACAATATAAGCCCCACAAGATGCAATTACTGTGAATTTTAATTTGATGACATTGTACATGAGTTGTAATTGATTTTACACTGTATTGTGTTGCTAGATGATGGTAGCAGCTTTGCTGGCTTGCTAAGTGTGTGTAATCCGTGCTTGCCTCTGGCCCACAGAGGAGAGAGCTGAATTGAGAAGTTCAAGTTAATGCAGCTTGTTCTTCTGGTTCTTGAGAGGCACAAGTAAGTGAGCAAGAATGAGGGGAGTCATATAAGCATTATTAATAAAACATCATAGAAAATTTGAGTTTTCTTCAGGGCTCCCTTATGTGCTGCTTATTAATGTAACTTAAACATTTTTATAACTCGTTTCATTATATATATATATATATATATTTAATATAAACATATTATTAAACAGCTGCATTATTTCTAAAAGCAGTTCCCAGCAAGTTCAGATTCCCTCTGCAATTAATCTGGGCTTTGGATGAGCTCCGAGTGTGTGTTCCTTAGGGTTTGTTCTTGTGTTCTGATGTTGATTTTTAGATCAATATATATGTAGTTTCATGAAATATTTACAGACCAGGTCTGAAAGAAGCAGCTACTACTTTTTGCTGAGAGAGGTGATAGGAAAATATCAAGAGCCTACATAAAGATCCTGGCATGCTTGCATGGAGCACTGGGAATTGAGAAGGGAATGTCCCAGAAAGCAAATTTCAGTCTCAAATGTCTTTCTTACTTCTTGGCTACCATGTCTACCCAGCTTCCTAGGCTACATGAACAATTTCCTTTCAGGTTTGTGTTTTTGAGCAGGGCTCTAAATAATGCTAACGAATGCTGTAATCAGCTGCAGTTATTAACTGGGGGCTCTCTGACAAAAGGTGGCAATTCTGAAGGTGCATTGTCAAAGTGCTTCTCTCCCCTTGCTGTTGGATGACCTCAGCCCTGCAAGTCGAGGTTTTCTCTCTGGACAGTTACTGACAGAACATCACCAGGTCCCTTTTTGGCTCTTTTTGAATGATAATAGCAAGGGTTTCCTGTGACAGCATTTCTTGCACAGCTTGGCTCTATTCCCCAGCCAGGTACAGTAACAATAGGTAATTTAAAATAATTCGTTTTATTGCTGCCTCCTGTCGATTTTTGACTTTCATTTCAAAGTGGTGAATCTAGAAAGCTGGAGAAGTATGTTCTGATCACTATCCTGGTGCTGTGAAAAATACAAGATTTAAATAGTCCCGCAGAGCCATCAGCAGCTGGAACAGCACAGAGCACTCTTTTTTCTTCAGCTGAAGTAATTTGAACATTTTCAGGGTGCTTTTAACCCTTTTATCACAGGAATACCTGGGCTTTTTTAGCTTTCATTTCCCAATTCATATGTGCTCACAAATAAGGAGTTGAGATTTCAGTTCTACACAAATACTATCACTAATATAAGCCTATTAAATCTGAGAAAACTGCATAAATTGAAGCATGATAAGAGGGAATCTGTCTGCAATGGTGAGAATTGACCACAAAACTAGATATCAAGCCCAAGATTTTCAGCTCCAGTCTACTTGGTATTATTGTTGTTTTGCTGTCACAATCCCTTCCAGTTCTTAAAGGTATGTTGCAGATGATTGCATCCTAATATGTGTGCCTGAAAATGAAACAAGATAGCAACATCTTGCTGCAATAAGTAAAACTGAAATTGAAAACATAGTAGATGTACAGCAAAAGGATTATGTTTGCAAAGTGTTTAAAAACTTTTCCTCATAAAGCTGCTTTAACCTTTGAAATTCTACCAAATGTAGGAATGAGCCCTTGTCAGCAGTAGGGTCTGTCAGATTCAGTGTTTGCCACGCTAGGGAAGTGATCCAAGGGAAGTTGTTGGTTTTTCCCCCAGTACATCATTGTTCAGTGTGTGTGGTAAGGGTTATGTTTGTTTTGGCTGCTCCTGCACCTCTTTTTCTGAAAGTCAGTCACTTAGTGGAGAAAAGCAAAGAGCGGAGGTTGGCGCGGGGGGAATATCAATGTGGGCTGAGCAGCTCAGGCAAAGGAAACCTGGTGTTATGTAAACTTCTTATGCAGATATGAGCTAGTTCATAAACTAAAGAGTGCTCTGCATTCATAGCAGGCCCTGACAAGCTCTCTTTTTTCCCCCTTCTTCAAGTACTGGAAGTTTTCTGGAAGCGCCTGGAAATTTTTCCATCTCTATACAGGGATTTCATTCCATAGTCCTAGTGCAAAAGGTGGTGATGGTGAGAGGTTTTATTTTATTTTTCTTTTTCCTTTTCTTGAAAAAACAGCATCTCCACTGATCATCATCACAGTGGAGCAGTGTCCTGAATGCTATCATGTCTTGCAGTGAGTTCTTGAAATGTGTTTTTTAAAGACAAGTGAGGTTGGGTTTTTGTTGCAATGTCATTCTGATCCAGGTCTTTAGAATTTTTTTTTTCTTGAGTGTTTGGTTTTGTGTTGGGGGATTTGGCTGGTTGGTTCTGTTTCCCCCTCCCCTCCTCAAGGCCCAGTCTCTTAATTAGTCTCCTGGTTATGGGATATATAGAACTGAGACTAATAACTGCAAAGCTGTTCATTTTGCATTTAGCAATCAGAGAAGCAAGAAGGATTGACTTCATGTACATCAGGCAAGTAGATGGAAATCATTGCAAACCAACAGTGAACTTCAAAGAGATTTATCATTTTCTACCCCTTTGAAAAAAATGCACGTTCTATGTAATATTGGGGCTTTTCACTCAAATTTTAAAATTCTCGGTTTTTTAGAGTCCACTGTCATGTTTCATGGGTGGAGAGCCACAGGTACCTTTGGGCCTGCCTGGTACCAAGGGTCAGCTCTCTTGGAGTGTTGCTGCAGCTGCTTCTGCCTTTTTCCAGTTTCATGTTTCTGGTTAAATTTTGGACATATCCTGAAGCTCTCTTAGCATCAGAAGGACAAAAAGCATAAGCTAAAGGTAACTAAATCCATCCCTGTAGAAACAGTTACAGAAAGTGGAACTGTGCTTTTTAGCCCAAATGTTACTCTGAATCCGTAGTGCTAGGCATAATAGCTGGCTTTGTCAATTTATATATATATTCATCTTTTTCTTCAAGTAGTGCTTTTAAAAGTGGCATTTCTGCTGTCTGTGTATGCTCAGATTTTCTGTGCCTTCATAACACAATTAAGTTCACCACATTTTATTCCTGCTAGCCTTGCAAAGAGGGATTGAGTCAGACTGTATTTGTTCTTGTGCTTCATCAGCAGAAATGTTTACCAGCTTTCTAGTTTTGCTTTATTTGTGAAAATGCAATGAATGGGGTTACACTGGTATCAGGAGGGTTTAATTTGGTTTGTGTTGTTATTAGCCTTGATTGAGAAACGAGCAAGAAATAATCCAGTTACTCTTCCACTGCCCAGGGATGAGTTTCTAGGGCTGATAGCAAATAAATACATCTCTTTTCACTGATAAACCAAGTCTATTTGGCCTGATAGTTACAGCAAACCCAAGCCATGGGATGGTTGTGCAGGATTGTTGTTTCTCCATCCTTATGGAAGCGCAGTTGTCCTTGATCAACTCTGCTCTCTTCTTCTTTGCTCTCTGTATGCCTTGGATAGAGGAAGGACTCTTGGGGTTATAAATATACAGCTGTTCACATATGGCAGTAAATTTAATTTAAATTGCCATATATTGCTGTAGCTCCTGGCAGCACCAGTGACTCTGGGACCTGGTACCCCCTCCATGGAGGAAAGGCACGGTGAGCTCTGAGGGACTGACATTCAGTTCTCTGGCACTTCACGGGCATTGTGGCCACCTCCTGTAAACTGGAGCACAGCTTAACTGGCAGATAATTATATAAACCCTGTCTTCTGCATGCCTGAACAACAAAGTGTTTGTAACTCCTGCTTTCCTGATATAGAGAATTCTTTCCTAGTTACTGTTTCTATACTTACCAGATTACATGAAAAAAGCATAAAATCCTTTATATTATCCATAAACATAATAACAAATGCTACACTATATAACTTAGACTTAGTCAATAATTCTAGACTTAGCCTGAGGGGCTGAAGAGAAAATTATTCCTGTTACAAATTTTAATTATGCCATAAACTCTGGGAAATAGCTATTGATCTTCAGCATCTGGCATCAGAAATGTCGCCTGCTTTTTCTGGTTATTTAGTTTGTCAGTTGCATTGTCATATAGGATAAAAATAAAAAATGTCACAGGAGATGAAGATGCACCATATGCAAATGAGAATATTTTGGTTTGTTTATGTACTAAAAATATTTTATTGCTGAAGAGTTTTTTGTTTCTTACCAGATTTTTTTAGCTATCTCCAGAGAAATTTGCATTTGAGATGCAAGAAAGCAAATTCTAATTCTATCAAAGACTCTTTCTCACCATGGGATGCTGTAATGTGTACAGTGTGTTTCTTGTCTTAGAGGTACATTTAAAATTGGAATTCAATTAACTTCTCTGTTGTGGAAGAATTATAATTTCAAGGGCCAGATGAGACAATGGCTGGAACTTTATTTCTGCATTTGTTTTCTTAAACCAGGGCTGTTACATGATGACTGTTAGTGTAAAAATTTTAAGTCAGACTTAAAATAGTAACCTAGAAATTCTGATCTGCTCTGAAATCAGTGGCTCAGTGGCACAGTGAGCTCTTACACAGATGCTGCAGAGGAGAAGGAAAAGCTTTTAAGAAGTTTTAATTTTGGAGCAGGATGCACTGAGAACAGAACTAGAAATGCAGACCACCTTTCTAATCCATGTTAGGCCTAGAGCCACGTGTGTTGTTTGGTGGTTGGTCTGCATGTGTTCCATGAGGTTTGGTTGTAGGTGATTCCCCAAAAACAGTTTTGGGTGACTGGAAATAAAGGCTGTACTCCAGTAAAACTCGAGTGCAGGTGTCTCTGTAGGCAGGGTAACAAAGCTCCCTTTCCTTTCCCATGTCCAGAATGTTTGAGAAGACACTGCTGTGAGGCAGATGAGAGGTAGTTTTCCTTGTCCAGGAGAATTGGAGCTACACAGGGTGAAATGGGTTGGAGAGCTCCAAAGAATTGGCCCTTGGAAGGACAATTGAGGGCAGCTCACCACGAAGACAGAAATAACAGAGGCTCTGAGTGCTGAGCAGGTGCCTGGGGGGCCAAAAGCACTTTGTGCTTTCCCTTCAAGTGTCTGAAGCAAGGAGGGAATTGTGTGGGAATGTGAGAGAAACAAGTGCTGCTGGCTCAGTGCAGCGATACAGTGAACCCAGTCTAAGTGCCAAGCATTGATGTGAAAAGGAAGGATGTTTGTAAAGCTGTACCACGGGATTAGAAGGAGCTGTGTAAAGGAGACTCCCAGGAGCACCCTTGAGAAATACTGTACTTGTCTCCCAGTTAGAGCAAGGGATGGGAGCACCTCTGTCCCTTCCTGCTTGGTGGTTTTACATAAATTTTTACCTTCTTTTCTTCACCCTGTGGCGAGCTATGTGTTACGATACACGGCATCTGAAGTTTCTCAAACTTTGTGCACATGACTGTGACCTCTTACAGAAGAAGTAAACTCAGCAAAGTAGGACAAAGCTGACTTCAGAGGGGCAGCTTGTGGTGGCTGCTGCCAGCTCTTCAGCAGGAAATTTCTCCCTCTAAGAGTACCTGCCAGTGGCGAATTGATGCTCAAACCCTCCTGGCTGACTTCACTCAGCCTGGCTTTGAGCAAAAGGGATAGAAACAAATACCACTGAGGCTTGCAGGCATTTGGGGTGGCCAAGCTGACAGGTTGCACTCCAGCAGGTAAACGGAAGCCTATTAAGAGCACACAGAGACAAAATGTGTTGTGTGAGCGTCAGGTGTTTTTTGGGATGGACCTCAGTGAGGCAGACAGCTGTGGCTGTTTCAAGGACACGGAGCAACCATGTGGTTTCTGAAGGATTTCTGTGTCAAGTTCTGACTTAAATATTTTCATGTAGAACTGAATGTCTAAATCAAAGCTTGCATCTGTGTTCACTTTACAGAGCAGGACCAAGGTGGCATCTCCATCTGACTGCAGAGCCCTCTCAGCAAAATGTAAAACACAGCACCATCCCCAATTTTGTGTTCTCTGAAGAGCCCTAGCAGAACTTGAATAATACTTTTTTGTCTGCTTTCATTTTCTAAAAAGAGCGAAATGTGTGAAATGTGTGCAGTTTTCACAGGGAAAGTGAACCATTGAAATGCCTAGTTCTCTCTAAAAGCTTCCAACAGCTTCTGAACCCAGACCTGCAGTTACCCTTTAGCCGTTTATTTAGGCCTTGTACTCCAGGAAAGTTCTGCCATTTATGTGTTCTACCATTTATTCTGGTGACAAAGAGAAGCTCAATACCTTGAAAAATGTAAGCTCTAATTTTTATATACCTGAATTTTTCTGTCTATTGTTTCTGGCTGGCAGGTCGGATTAGTACTGCTGCTGTACGCAGGAACTTAAAATTCATGTTGGTGTGTCACTGCAGTTACTACACTCCAGCCACCACACCAGAAAACTATTAACTTTCAGTTAATGATAACAGAAACTGTTTTATAATATACTGTGAAATTACATAATCGTCTGCAAAAAGTGTAAAGATTTTATATTAAGAAGCAATTAAACATTGGGGGATTTTTGTTTGTTTGTTTCTTTTTAACAAATTGTAAGACATGCAGTTAATTGGCTTTTGCTTTGGAGGGAATTTGTGCTTGCTATAGCATGGTGTCTGCTCTAACAATAGATGTCTGCCACTGAATTTTGGGATGTTTACATGCAAGGGGAGGCCCTTTTTGATAGGGAGAGAGTAAAGTGGAAGCTTGCACCCATTAAATCTCAGTGTCATGTTGTACTCTGGAGACAAAGCCACAGATGGGCTAAGAAAGAAGGACTTGTCTCAATTTTTGGCTGAACAACAGATTTTCTCTGTTGGCTTGGTTGCCCCTTGTCTTGCTTCGTGCAAATAACTTGCTTCACATTTCCCCTTAAGTCTCATTTGAGATCAGCAGCAGGAGCTGCCCATGCTCTGCAGGCAGCGCAGGGTTAAACTCCGTCAATAGCTCTCGAGTGCCTTTATCTAAGGAAGGTAAATACCATATCAATATCCCAAGGACTACTGACAAGTGCCTTTGTGGCTTTAATTGGCTCAATTCTAGCAGTAGAGAAGAAGAGTGTTCAAATGAAATGAAAAAAAACCCAAGGTCTTCTGTGCATAAAGGTGGGGTTTGAACAAGCTGGGCTAAAAATCAAGAGGATGTATAAAACTCCATGAAGGATGGGAAGTGAAAGGTTGGAAAAGAATGAGGAGCAAAATGAATGTGATAATTTGCCCAGAAAACATTTGTGCTGCAGTTGTGGTCAGTTAGGAAACCTGGCAGCGCCAGCCACTTCCCTTTGCACTGATAGAAACCTCAAATCAGGGAGGAGGTTTCCATTTTCCCCAGGGTGTTCCTTGTTTCAAGACACACTTTCCCAACACCCATTTGGCCATACATCCCAAACGCCGTGAGCACTGTGCTAATAACAGGGTTATAAACCAGGCTGGAATGTGAGTCTGGATGTAATCTTGTGTGTTCCCTCCATGGTGTGCCATGTGGAAGATCCAGGGCAGGTTTCTGGGTGAGGGAGGGATTAGTTCCTTCAGTGCCCAGTGGACAGCAGTGAAGTGAAATCTTCTTTTTATCTTGTACTTTAAAGTTCAGTGTCAGTCTAAGTAGCTCTAAGCACACTCCAGAGGTGATACAGAAGTGAAAGGTTCCCTGTATATCACTTCAGTGTTGTTTCTTTTTCTGCTTTATGGCATTTCCAGCTCCTTCTATAATGCAAATATCTGTGTGCTTCATACATGAATTCTCGAGTATTGCAGGGATTATTTTGGGAGGGTTTTGTAGGTTGGTTTGTTTGTTTTTCTTTTTATTTATTTATTTTTTAATGAGGATGAAAATTTATCTAGCATAATGATTAGATATTTATTTGACTCATGGAAATGCTAAGTATTGTAAGATTTCAAACATCTTCGGGGAAAAAAAAATCCAGCCCCCTAAATTTACTTTAATCAAATATTATCCCAAACACAGTCTTTCTAAAGTGTGAAAGCTGAAATTTGGCTTGGAAATGCAGTGTATTGCTTTGTTTATTCTGATATCATTGCATTTTGTATTTTTAAAGGTAAGCTGTATCCTGCAGTGTTGGATGTCTTGGAGTCAGCAAACAGCAGGTGCTGACATCTGGCTCTGCTGAAGGTGGCTCTTCACATCCTTCAGGGACTTCTTGGGTCCCTAAACCAGTCTGCCCCTCGCCACTGCACTCTCCAGCTGAAGGTGAGGGATTCCAGGTTACACATCTGGAAATCCTGTCCCAGCCTTGCCTGGTGGTGCAAGCACAGGAGTTAATTGATCTGTGACCTGAAATCCATTTTGGAGGCACTGGGAGCCTGGGGTTGGGTGGGAATGTGTGCATGCACAGGCACACGGTGATCTGGCTTTGCCTGCAGCCATTTCCCAGAAATCAGGAGCGCTCAGAACACCCAGAACCTCCCAGAGACCAGGGCAGAGACAAATGAGCCGAGCAGCGAGGGAGGGTTGTACAACGCTTGGTGTACGTGTTCTGTGGTTACACAGGAGCAGTGATTAAAGTTCACCATTGTTTACACACTTATCTTATTACTGAATTCACCTTTAAAAAACTTAGGGGTCACGTGTTTTGCCTTTCCCTTACATGGTTGTGCTCCTAACCTAGGAAGTCAGTGGTACATCCCCAGGCAATAATCATATTATTTCTCCAGGCATCCACCTTGGTCAGCAAACCTTTCCTGAACAGAGTCTGCAGAGGTGGAAGAGGTGTTTTTATTTCTTTAGATCTACCCAAAAGCAAGGGAAAAATCAAACTGATTCTGAGACCAAAAGGAGTCTTAGTGTCTAGATATATGTAGCCTAAGGGTATTGTGTTCCCTTGTTTCTTTTATTTATGTAAAATTGTAGCTTTATTTCTGTCTATTGCTTTGTCTTTAATGCCAACCAAAAGGAAACATTTTGCTGGATTTAAGGTTTGTGTCCGAGTTCTGCAGCGTGGATGATGCCTGCTGTGCTCCAAATGAGTGAGGATAAGGTCCAGTAAAACCTGGCTTTTGTCTGTTTGTCAGCTGTTGGGTTTCAGAAACTTGGATAGTTCTTTTTTTTTTTTCCTCTGAGTTTGGTGTCAGATGCAGCCATTTGAACTGGATTGCATCTTTTATTGCAATTACAGCAAAGCTAAAAGATGCAGGAAAGAAAAATCACCTTCATATTTCAAAAGAGATGTTTTATAAAAAAAGTAAAATAAAATGGGTTTTCTGTTTATTCAGAAACAGATGTTTTTTAAACCAAATCATGAACTTGTACTCAGATTTAATTTATTGTTTAATTTTGTACCAGTCCTTAGAAAATAAACTGCCTTGGGAGCAAGTGAGCTGGAGTTTTCTATATGCTGAAGTCTTGGAATGAGGCTTCTTTCAGCAGAGTTCAGCATCCCAGGAAAAGAAACAAAATTGCTGATGAAGCAGGCTCATGTATATAGATATTTGCCAGGGTTTTAAAAATGCAGCAATCTCAGTTTGCAGCACAACTCTACCAAAGTCTGAGTAATTGAGTTCAGTCCAAATCAAATCTCAGTCTTCAAAACTCAGGCTTTTAAAAAGTGGAGTTTGTGTTGTTTTCTTTTTTCTTTTTTTCCTGGCTGTGGGACTCTGGCTGTGTTCAGGCATTTCATCCTCACTGCCTCTGAGTGCAGACAGGTCCTAAGTGGAGGCAATGAAACCCAGCTGGTAACTTTAAATTATTTCTGACCAGATGTGAAATCGCCCACTGAAATTTTGCGATGGTCATCTTCTTTTCCTTTATGGAAATTCTTAGCTGATAAGCAAACACAAATCTTTGAGAATGAGGGTTTGAACTGAACCCAAGCTTTAAAACTTCTCCTGACTTGCAGTAATATTCTTCAACAGATTACAGGCATTATAAGCCCAAATATACGTGTTTGTTTTGCTAAGTTTTTGCTAAATCTTTTTAACATGTTTTTCCTGACAATCACAGTATATTTGAATTCTTCCTCTCGAAGACTGCAGTAAAATTGTCTGCATTTCGTTTAATTCACTTCATCTTGTTTGTATTTCTCAGTCAGAATTGGAAGAGGGATTATCCAGTCCACTCACTGACCCATGTCTGGCTTTCCAGGGAAAGTCAATTGTATATATTAAAAAAGGGTCATGTTTATCCTATTGGAGTGCTTCTGTTTGACAGGCTGTTTATTGCAACTATTTTTTCTTGTTTACTTTTTTTTCAATGGTATATATGGGCTAAAAGTTGTAATTGGCCATATTTTCTGTTTTGTCTTGGTTTGACTTTGGGATTTGTTTTGGGAAGTGAACGCTGAGGTCTTTGAATAGGCACATCTGTTGTGAAGATGGAAAACTGATAGAGGCATGATTGCTTACTGTAATAGGAGAAAATTAAAATCCTGTATTCCATGGAGCAGAATAGGAGCAGAATGCTGAGATAGCCCATTTGAAAAAGCAGAATTTTAAACGTTCCTGGGTTGTTCAGTTATCGTTTGAAAACCCCGTAACCATGAGGCATTGCAGCCATTTTAAATTACTTGTATATAAATGTTTAAATTATGCCAAGTATAAAGATAAGCATTTCTATTATACTTCTGATTTTGGAGATCATCAGTAACTTCCTATTCTTCATAAAGTTCAATTTCATGCAAGAGTAACTGATGTTTTCAGCTGCAGTCAGTGATGCTGGGGCTCTGCAGAGCTGTTGGATGTTGAGGGAGAAGGATCCAAAGAGAAATAATTTAGAATAGCCTACGGTTGATTTACTAAGGTCATTGTGACAGTGTATCCATATCATGTTATTAAACACAAACATTATCATATTAGTAATTTTATGTATAATTATAACTGTATAATTACTCTATTTTATATACCCAGCTTTGTGCCCATTAGCTTTTAGTCTTAAATCATTAAAGGCAGATTTTAACTTCCATATGAATATGAATGCACTTTTTACTTAATAAGGTCAGTCTTTTTTAAAAAAGAGCTCAACATCCTGCAGATGTTGCCTTTACCCATTATTAAAGTTTCCCTTTTTCAATCAAAACTTAATATTTCTAGACAGTTTGTCTTTCTATAATTAACTGAAATTAGGACATAGTGAAAATGTGTTTATAACTACTGTATTAGTCCTATTTGAAATTATTGTCTTCTTTCCCATAATGAATCAAATTTCTAATGATTCTTCCTGCTTACTAATTTGCATTGCTGTCTGGCTGCCTTGCATTTAATCAGAGAGAATAAACTGCTAATAGATCACCAGGAATCTGTCAGGAGTGCCAGTGTAGCAGTGTGAGTGCTGCCAGGGGATGGAAATACCTGGAAATGATGGGCTCAGTCCATTGGGGGTTTCACCCCTGGTCAGAAACACAATGACTGGCATCTCAAAACCTTCAAGAGAAGCTGCAGTAACCCAGATCTGTAATGGGACTTTGTGCTTATCTAGGAACCCCCTGTTTTCTGCCTGGCTTAGAATGCTGCTCTCATCCTGCTGTCCACCAGTGAGCAGCAGAGAT
>NW_005054309.1:6634640-6652368 GCF_000277835.1 Geospiza fortis | reverse complement strand
TGCCTGGGTTTGTGCTGCTGTTGGTTTCCATTCACTGCGTTAACAGAGGGCTCTGCCTTGAGCTGGAATGCTCTGCATGGTTAAGTGCAAAAATGACATTTGCAGCTAGTGCTGAAAAAACCCAGCTGGGAGCTGGACACTTCTTTGGTAAGGACTTCCTCTTTACAGAAATAGTACAAAGTACAGAACAGTTTGTGGGTATTAAATATTAGACAAAAAGACCAATGATGAAGTGATGTATTCTTAACTTCCTTCCTGTGCTTACATTGCCAAAAACCTGGTCCAGTGGAAGGTGTCCCTGCCCATAGCAGGGGGTTGGAACTACATAGTCTTTACATTCTTTCCAACCCAAACCATTCTACAGTTCTATAATTCTATGATTAATAATGGTTCATGCATTAAAAAAATTAAATAAGTTGTGTTAATTTTTTTTTTTTTGGTAGAAGCCCAGAGACTCCACAGAAGTTAGAGGGATGATTCAGTCTTCATCCAATACAGGAATTAAACGCAAATTTAAAACAATCATTGGTCATTAATCTTGGAAAAGACAATTAAAATTCTGAGAGAAACAACAATAAAATGTATTTTCTGGAGTAAGGATTCCCATCCTCTCTGTGCATTTCCAATAAAGAATGAAAGGCTTAATGAATGTGGAGAAAAGAGAAAGAAGAAAATTTGATGATAAGTAATGTCTCTGTGTGATTGTATGGCATTTGCTGTCCAGTTGGGCTCTTATAGCTGTGAAACATGGTGAACTATAAATATTTGGAATAGTCTGAAGTTTCCAAGCTCAATACTATAAGGAAAAAAATAGTAAGTGCTGCTAATCTTTATTTTGCTGGTTTGTTTTCTAAAACTGAATACTTGGGGGAGAAGAGATTGTGGCATTCAAATGATCATAGAACCATGAACAGGTTTGGGTTGAAAAGGACCTTAAAGCTCATCTCTTCCCCCAGGCCAGGCTGCTCCAAGCCCTGTCCAACGTGGCTTTGAACACTTCCCTCCATCCCCACCCAGGCCTGTGCAGGTCTTTTGGCTGCCACACCACCAGTGAATAATGAATTTGAGTGTTTTCACCCATGTGGTTTTACCCTCTTAACCAAGTGTTAGACATGGGGTTGAGAAATGACTCCTTTGCTATTTCCATTGTTGCACATATCACACACATGACAAAGCCTTAGCTTGTCATTATTTCTTGCAGTTTAATCTTGCTCTTGGCAATATCAGGGTGTAAAAATTATGAAAGCATATTGCATTCTTACTCTTCAATATTTTTTTTCTAGCAGATCCTGAGCACTTTTTGAAGTTTGAAATATGTTTTTTAAATCTCTCTGGTAGGAATGTTGGTATGTCCTTTCCTTCCTAACTTTGGAGCCAGCCTGGCTGTTGTGTTGGAGGGGGGAAAGAGAGAGGGGACTTTGTCTAAGAAACTTCATAACCTGATTGCAGAGATGATTGTTGTACACTGCCTGCATTAGGGGAGTGTTAAACACTCATTAGGGCTCTGAAGTGTTCTTCATTATGAACCTGGCTGCAGCTGGCATTCAACTTTTATGTTCCATGTTTTGATACAGTAATAAAAGTGTAAATTACAACTGGGAAGATTCTAAGAGCAGGAATAACCAACAAAATAGTATTATACAGTTCCTTTCCCAGGCAAAATATTTTTGTTCTCTTTCCCTGTTCAGAGACAGAAGCTAATCCTACCCAAGGCACTTTTGAGAGTGCTCACAGAGGAGATTATTCCACAGGGACTCGACTTGCAGTTACAGCTCAGAGCTAATGTGACACCATATATTGAAGTGCTGTAGCTCCACTGAGCTGCAGCCCAGTGGCACCTGTCTGTGGGAAGGACAGGTGCGTGATTGAGAGGATTTTTTTCCTCAATCTGAGCCTCAGGTGACACATCTGGATCCTAACAGGGATGTCAGTGATCTGTTGTCACATTAGTAATGCATCAGGGCCCTGGAGCCCTGCTCCATGTGTCCCTGCAGGATCCACACTCCTCACACTCCCAGGATGTTGCACATTTGTGGCTGGATTGAAACCCAGCGAGTCTGTGAAAATGAAAACCCTTTTTTCACCCTCCTCCAGTTTTTCCACTTGAGTCGTGTTTCGTGTCAGGTTCAAGATTATTTCAGGTTCTGTAAGTACTGTAGGGAGTGAACTGCTCTGTGTTATTTTTCACAATGCAGGGATCTACTAAGCCTCCTAAAACACAGCCAGGGCTGACATACACCTTGTAAATGTAAAGTTACTAGCATCTCAAGGCTGTTTTTATTCCAACACCTACTTGCCTGTTCAAAGGTCACTATGGGCTGTGCCTCTCTGGAGACAAGTGTTTCGTGCTGGGTACACAACATTACACAGAGTTTTATTCAAGAGGTGCTGATAACAGACTTGATTTGCTGGTTTGCTGGATGCTGGATCATGTTTCCCGCTTTGCAGGCCCTTCAGAGTAGAAATTGGTCTCATTTACTTCAATTTAAATGTTAATGATCCTCCTTTTCTCAAAGCAAAGGGAAATATGCACAATCACTCTGGAAATAGAGATATATTCTCCTGACAATCCCAGTACTAACTTTTTTATAAAAATCCTTTCAAATACTTGTTTTACTACTTGGCATTAAACTATTTCTTATGTAGAAAACTTTTGAAAGTCATTGATCAGAGTTTAAGATTCCAGACCCAATTTGACAATATATGTACCTATATGAAGACAGTAACATGAATGAAAATTGTTTGCTTTTGTTGTTGTCAGGTTCTTTTTCTAGCTTTGTAGTAGTTATAGAAACTCGTAAGTGCTCCACAAAGTTTGGGTGGGGAAATGTCAATACTTTATCAAACATTCAGTGAACTTTTATCATCTGCTTTATTTTGAAAACTTTATCCATCTGGGTTTATATAATAGCACGTTTTAGAACCCTTACTTAAAATATGTGCAAAATCTGCTTAAAACTCACGTGCCACTACAGTAGTAAGCAATGCTGAGCTGGATTTCCAGCTAAGTGTGTACTTGGAGCAGGATCAGGTGTATGTGGTACAAACTGGTGGGCAGAGGAGAAGAAATGTGTGATTGGGAAATCACAGGACATCGTGGCTGGTTCCTCAGCACTGCTTGGGAGTGAAACCAGTGTGAGAGCATGAAACACCAGTGTGTTTCGTGTTCTGCCACTGTGAAAACATGACAGGGACCTGCAGAGGAGACAGATTTTCACTGGTCCTTCTGAATTGCTGGGATTACCAGGCTGTGTCCAGTGCATTAGAACAAAATACAGTTGCAGAGGTGGTGCTGGAAGGGAATGCTAATGGGTACCAGGGATGTTTTCAAATCTTCATAGCAGGCTGGACAGGCTCTCTACCTTAACAATTGATGAGAAATTAAGGATTGTGTTCTTTAAAGTATTGAGAAAAATGCTGCTTTTCTGTTCCAGGTGGCTGTTAGTGCCTCCTCTTTTCTTTCCCTTTTTCTCTCCTCTCCCCCAGAAAACAGGGTGAGGGTCAGTTTGTGGTCTCCAAAGCTGCAATCCCAGCATCCATCTCCTCTTGTTATATCCATGTAATGAAGAACAGAAAAGTTATCAAGGAATCATGATGAATAAGTTTAGATGAATGTTAATATGAAAACAAACTATTTACCCTGTCAGGGTGCTCCTGTGCCTTTCATGTCCCTCCCAATTTTTATGTTGCAACTTCGTGTTTATTTTGCAGGGCAGAGGGAGGATTTTCCCTCCCTCTGATGAAGTGGTTTGTAAAGTTAAGTCATTTTAAGTTGTGGGCTAATTCACTAAACAGTTTCATGTCTGCCATCTCATATACAGGAAATGCTTTGTGCATTTTAACCTAAGAAAATACATCTGGGTTCTTTTAAAATTGAAGCTGGTTCTGTTTATATTAGCAGCTGAGGTTGCCATTACTTTTATTTTGTTGTTCAAATATTCTTAATAGGCAAAGGTGCCTATAACAGCTATAATTACATCACTGCATTTGCTGCTTGGAATATTGTTTATTGGCTTTGGATTAGGTGTCTTAATTACTTGATTGCTGTATTTTGGATTTGGATAAATGTCTCTTCATTTTTGTGGCATTCCAAGTATGATTAATATCTGCAAAACATATTGAAGTAATTAGGCTTTAATGTTCAAAATTGTCCTTTTTTTTTGTCAAGATGGAAGAAAGTGTCAATAAGAAAATAATTTTCATTTCAAATGAGTGCTCATAAATATGTAAAAATTAAAAAGCAATGAATTGTTTTTATGAATTTTAATGGCTGGCATGGTGCTGCATTATGCCAAGAGAATGAGTGGCATAAATTACAGTAGTCTATTAATTCATATAATTTCTGTAACTCATTTCATATGTGCTGGTTGTGCCTGTGTGCAGCCTAGACAAGCTGTTGTCGCACACATTGTGAATCTTTTCCCACAACATTGAAACTCATCCACGCTAAGCTGGAATGTGGTGGCAATTTCAATATCACTGATCAAAGCTGTAGCACTTCTTTGCAGAGCTCGAGGAGGGGAGGTTTCTCTGCTGAGTGGTGTAAGAGAAAGGATGTAGCAAGTGCTGAGGCATTTTAATGCTGTGTTGGCATTACTGTGGTTTCCTGGTGCCTTTTAACTACATCAAATTATTCACTAAGTTAAATAAATGTTAATGTAGAAGTAATTGAGTGCAGTTATACAGCCTTACCTTTCGGTAACATTTCATTCTGCATCTCCCTTGCTGAAAGGGATGTAGATAAAGGAGAAGTTGACAAAGTGGTATTAATGCTCTGTATAGTTAGTTATTCTACATCTGTGCTAGGGGTAGAGTATTGCACATGGTAACAGGATGAATTAGGGGATGATACAAGCGTGGAACAATTTTTAATAGACACCAGCAGACAGGAATTCAGTGTCTTCCTCTGAAATCTCTGATCAGAGTGAATCATGGTGTTCAGGACAGAGCAGGATGGTGGGTATAGGAAGGCAAGTGTTAAATGGAAAGGTCACAGTTGTATCTGTTATTAAAAAAAAAATAATTATAAATCCTCATTCAAGAGTGGCTGGGGGTTCAGAAATAGTAGGTTTGGGAAGCCCCACGTGCTGAGCTGGGGAAGTGATCATGGACTCAGCCTCAGAGAGTTCCTCCAGCACTGCAGAAGGAGCAGGTTCAAAGCAGAGCCCTGCTGAGCTTCAGCTGGGGAGGTGCTGGTGCCAGAGAGCAGAGAGGGAGGGGGGCAGCTCAAATGAGGCCGTGACTTAGAGCTGGCACAGGTGTTTGCAGCCTGGTGGCCACACACCCAGAGTCAGTGGACGCCTCCAGGGATTTTTGAGGGTAATAAAGAAAAACAAAACTGTCAGCCTGAATTTGCTGTATAGGGGAGAAAACTGACTGAACTGGTAGGAGAAAACTTGCAGGGTCAGTAAACTGGGAAACCACATAGAGCTTGAGTGCCCAGACCCATCCTCAGTGAGATTTGCAGGAAGATTAATTACTAATAACTGATTGGATGCTAGATTACTTCCCTACCAACACTTTAATGAACTGCAATTAAAATTGTCAGTTTGGATTGAACTTGGTGCTGATGGCTTCCCGCAAAGTTTTATCACTTTGTAAAGGTACTGTGCCTTTTTGATTAAAAAAATAACTTCCTGTGAAAAAAGACCAGAAAAATTCTTTGTCCAGCTGCTTTTTATTTTATCTATCTTTAATGTGAAAATTAACCTTTGAAAAGTATCCAACTTTTGCAGAAAGCAGAAGCTCCATTCTCTGGTGTATTCAAATATGCACAAATGGGCACTGCAGAGCAGGGAGCTGGAAATCAAACATCCTGTCACAGCTATAAAAGGTTATCACACTCTGTTGTACAAGACCTTTGCAGAAGTTATTTTATTAAAGTATTAACTCAAGACAGTATTTAAGATTATTCCTAACTTCAAAGGTAGTTAAAATAATATATTAGAAATTGAGTCTAAGCACTGATCTATGGGCTTAAATCAGTAAGTTGCTGAAATCAAAGTACTCAACAAGTTCACTAACTTTAGTTATCCCTGAAGATAAACCTTAATAATTTTTTTACAGCTGTGAGAAATTCAGTCTGTGCTTTTTGGTTGATTTAAATAAATCAAAATTATGTCCCAAAAAAAAATTCCTTTTGGAGAAAAGCTCTTCATTTCCCTCCCCTCCTTCCTGTGCAATTCAGTGTTGGACAGCAGCACAGGAACATTTCCAGAAGTGGCAGTCACATGTAGATGCAAGGCTGGTTCATCTGGCAGCAGGCAGTGTGAAGGTCCCAGGTTACTCAGTGTTTGTGTACGTGTCTCCACTTCATTTCACATGACATGATGACAACATGCATCCCAAAACAAATTTGTTTCACTGGAATTCAAATCCACGTGGTGCAGGAAGCTGTGGTGCCCAGGAGCAATGCTGGTGCATAACCAACTGCCAATATTTTCCAAGTATAATTATTCTTCCTTTTAGATATGTTCATAGTGAAATATGTCTTTCACTTTGGAAAAACCTTCAGTGTTCTGTTGGTCATATAAAAATAGATGTGTTCTCATTTTAGATGTCCATTCAGTAAAGACAGAAGTCAGTGGCATTTGTTTCTTCCTGCAGCAATTTTCAAGATATGCCCTTGATTTTTTAATGTGTCTTTTCCCAGGATTCCAGCTCACTCCTTAAATCAGAACAGGTCTTCCTCCTTGTCCTCTTAATTTCCTTTATGCAGATTGTAACCCATAGAAAAATAGCAAACACACAAAAGAGTCAAATAAAACAAATCTACGAAGAAAATCTATTCATAAATGGAAAACTTAAACAGATTTTAGAAGTGAGACTATTATTTTCATTACTCTTGTGCCTATTTTTGTTTCCTGAAATGCCTAGGACTCATATCAGAGGTTACATGCAGTATGAGTAGACTTGTGGGGTTTGTTTTTAGGAAAGAGAAAGCTCTGCAGCTTGGAGATAAAATATAATGTAGTAGTTGCTAAGGTAACTGCATGCTTTTGTGAATAGTGGAACAAATTAGGTGAGCAAAACATCTGTAAATTGTCAATAGTAGGTTAGAGCAGCTCTCAGCTGCTGAGTTTAACCTCTTTGGACTGGCCAGGGAAGCCAAGGCATGATGATGATGATGAGGATGAGGATGATCCTGTAGTGCTCCCACTCCTGTCCCCTCCCTGGGAATCAGAGGTTGATGCTGAGCCTTCAAAGGGCCTGTGAGCAGGGGTGAGCCTGGCTGGTGTGTGAGGATGGAAGCTGTTTGCTTTGTTTCCTCTGGGGGGATGGAATGGGTGTGTTTGGCAGCTGCGCCTGGTCCATGGCTCCAGGGAGAGCTCGGAGTGATGGTGCTCCAAGGGATGGCACCCCGTGTGCTCTCACACCTGCTGCCCTGAGCCTGCAGCAGGGCTGGCCCTGCTCCTTGTCAGCTTATCCTGGAGGTGCTTCTTGATCGAGTGCACTCCTGAAAAAGAAACAGAGTTGGTCCCTTTGAAGGCTGAGCAATCCCACCCAGCACATCCTGTTCCCACACAGCAGCTGAGTGTGTGTGCAGTTCCCTTTGCTGGAGCTCACAGCCTGGCAGCTGCTTTCTGGGATTAACCAGCTACCTCTGCCAACTGCTGGTGACCACCAGGGCATGTTTTGAAAAGTCTGAAACATAAATTTTACAGAGTGAAAGCCTGATGCTGTTATGTGATTACTTTAAAGAGTGATGGCTTGAGACTCCAGTCAAAATGTGGCTTGCATCTACAGAGAGGTAGATAAGATTTTATTTGAGAGGAGAAGCTTGCTGAATTTCTGGCATACTAGAGGCTAAAGATTAAAAATGAGAGCAGTAAGAATAGCAGATACCTTAATGGCTCCAAATCCTTTAACAATAAAAATTACTGTCCTCATTGCCATTCATAGCAGGGATTATTTTCCCAGGAGAGTGTCAAACAGGGCAAGTATGTCTAGAAATCAGTGATTTTATGTGCCCATATTTCTGAGCATCCATTTCTGGGCTGAAAAAATATATATTTTTTTAATTTCCCCACCCTTGACTTCCTGTTGTTTGGTAGTTTCCTCCCACTATCAGAAGTTTTGAGTAAGCTGTAGCTCCAGCACCAAACACAGCCCATGGTTTGTCATGTGAAGCAACTTTTCCATGTAACACTAGGGCCAGTACATACCTGTAGAGCTGCACCTCTTTTGGCTTAGTTTTAGCCCAGCTGGAACACAAAATATCTTTACTTGGTGGATCAGACACAGTAGTGGGTCAGATTCACAGTTAAAAAAAAAAGAGTACAGAGTTACTTCATTTTAAGTCCGTAATTGGTATTTACCAATTAGCCATGAGTAACCAGTTGAAGGATTTTATTTGGCTTGTTACAGTTTTGATTCCCATTTAAAAACACAAATGTAGCTTCTAATTTTCTAGGGGGTTTAGTTGGTTGGTGTTTTTTGGGGTTTTTGTTGTTTGTTTCTGAGTTTTTTTCCTCACATGGAAACTCCTGCAATTGCTCTTACATGAATAATTTTAATGAGTGATTTTTTCAGCACGTTGAAATTTTGACTATTAGGTTTTGTGTTTAATTGTGTAAATTAATCTCCAAAATAAGACTTTTTTTGATGTAGGATATTACTTGTTGAGTTGGCCTAATCGGTTCAGGAGGTTGGAATAAATAAAAATGAACTTTAAATTGGGAAATGAGGCATAGACAGCACTACATGGAGTTTGGGTTTGCTGGTCTGCACACAGTATGTAAAATATTCTGCAGAGTGTAACTCCATAGACAGGAAGAAATATATTTTAGAATTAGGCAGGTAGCATTTTATACAGAATTTATTTGGTCTTTGACTGTAGACTGTCCAGATGAATGAAATCTATTTGTCCCAGCTCAGAAATCTCCTCTATTTCATTCCTTCTAGCTCAGTGATTACCAGAATCTCATTTTGAAGACACTTTCAAATCCAACCACCTGGGCTCGGAATTGGACCAGGGGATTCTTAAAGGTTTTATAAAAGCTACAATTACATTGGTCTGACATTGCTTGCATCCTTCCCAGGGTGTTTTCCACTTCACCTAACTAACTTTCTGTCCCTCTTCAAGAGACTTGCAGTCAGAATTGCTTTTTACAGTGAGACTTGAGACCATAGAAGAAGGAGTAAGTTATTACTGTGGGGCCTCATGCAGCCTCATCATTTTTCATCCTCACTTTCCCAGAAGTGAGAAGAGGAGATGCTGAAAGCTTTCCCTTGGAGGGCAGGGCTTTGGCCACTCTGTCAAAAGTACAGGCAGATAAAGGAACAAAACCTAGTGTTCTGCATTTCTTCTGTTTTGGGTTTTTTAGGTGGTAAATGCTAATTATGTGCACTTCAAAATTGCACATCCTGTGTCTCTGTGCTTTGCAGCACACACTTCCAAACAGCATTATCAGAGTGGGGAGATAAACATAGTCATAAAATAAGCATCTTTATAAATATATTATTGTTTGCTCCCTCTTCTAAAACACATTTATCTGGAGAATTTACTTTCATGACATCTCTCTTCTCCCTTTTCAGGGAGAATGTTGATTTCTCCTCTCTAGGCCTCCCTCAACAGTGATGGTTTTCTTTCTATGCAGTCCCTGCTTTGCCCAGTTGTTTCGCTGTTCAGAATTTCTCATTATTTTTTTTTTTCTGGAGATCTTTAATTACCATGAGCCTTTGGTTAATCTACAACTCCAGCAAGGAGTCGAGAGGATAAATGGTGTCAGTTCATGGCAAACACAAACACCTGCATAAGTTCTGCCACCTTTTGGACGAATGGTGATTATTTCTCATAAGAAATCTCAAAGATTTATTGAAAAAGTGTTCTTGTTCTTTACCTCTGCCAGGAATATCCAGACTATTAATAGCTGTCAATCTGAAACAAATTTGGGGCCTATCCATAAACCACACTTTTGACCCATTAAACAAAATGGATGATTTTACATATTTAAAAAAAATCCTCTCTGTGGACAACCAATTTTATTCAGAAGAATTGCATTAAAATAAGAATTTTCTTTTCTTTTCTTTTCTTTTCTTTTCTTTTCTTTTCTTTTCTTTTCTTTTCTTTTCTTTTCTTTTCTTTTCTTTTCTTTTCTTTTCTTTTCTTTTCTTTTCTTTTCTTTTCTTTTCTTTTCTTTTCTTTTCTTTTCTTTTCTTTTCTTTTCTTTTCTTTTCTTTTCAGTCCTAAAGTCTGTTTGCAGTCTGTCAGTGGGAGAAGTGAAGGAGTTAACCAAACATTGGAGTTTCAACATGATAACTAAAACTAATACTCTGGTTTTCATCTACTTTGTTGGATCAAGGAAATAAAACAGGTGGAGCAAACCCACCACCACTGAAAGTGTGACAGAAAGATCTTATACTGCAGCGATAAATATAAAATATGTGGGTGTAGGATGGATGGAACAGGGAATTTTTTCCATGCCTGATGACAAGGGGCTGCTCTGGTGAGGAGAAAGTGTGACAGAGGTGTGTATCCCTCCTTGTGTGTGCAGTTCCTAAAACTGCAGCAAGGTGTTGGATCTCTGTCTGGTTTGGTTTTCCCATGTAGAAGATCTCAACTTCTCAAGTCTTCGACATTCTTTGGATCAGGCGGATTGCTTGCATGTAGAAAGTAAAAGAAAAGGGAAATTAAAAAAAATCCTCGTAACCATAGACATGATAATCATAGTGACAAATAGAAAAAAATATAATTTCTAAGAGAATTCAGACCAATTGTGGATTTTAATCACAAAGACAATCATGGCTGGTTTTGACAAATGATAAAAATAAATTCAACAGGCAATTTTGTGTTGCTATCAAATGGAACAAATTCTGGGGAGAAAAACCCCTCAGCCTAGTATTTCTGTTTCTGAAATTCATAACAGTAATTATAGTTACAAGGGTTTTGATGCAGTGATAAATGTACAATGGATCTTAATACATTTGTCCAGGGCACTCAGCTGGCTGAATACTGGATATGTCACTGAAATACACCTCTAATGTGGGGCAACTTTCTTACAATGAGAAAGTGAAGTTTTCTTTCTGATGTATAGAAAAGCAGTGTGGTATTTTGTGTGATTCTTACAAATAAGAACATAATACTGGAGAGGAAGAACTTCTTTCTAATATGGGCAGTGGGCAGGATTTCAGAGGATTTAACAGTAACTGTGTCATTTCACACTTAGCTATGTTAGATGTTTTCTAACAAAACATTTTAGATGGAGCCATAGTATTCTTGAGAGGTTGAAGCATGGGGAAAGTTGAATTTGTGCTTGAATATAATGTATTGAAAAAGGGATGCCCTTGATGTCTAAATTGGCTGCTAGTTGGTTTTAGATTAAAGTGCATAAACTCCTTCTCTTTGTAAGGGAGTTGGGAGGCATTAAAAGCAGTTTCTGGAGTGATATTAGTAAGTACAATGCATTCCTTGGAATAATCATTTCATGGGAATAGTGTGGCAGTGCTGAATTATTTACAGGCTGATATTCTCAGTCAGAGATAAACTGCTAAGATATATTTAAAAACAGCCAAATAACTTGTGCTAATAATAAATGGCATAACTGAAATAATTGTCCAGCAGTTAAGTGTTTGCAAACAAGGCTTTGCTCTTGTTTCCCACACCTTATGAATTGGAATCTGAAGCTGGATTCAGGTGGACATGTGCTTTGAATGCTAGAGTGGAGTGTTTGAGAATAAGCTCTTGCAGAGTGATTGTTATTGTGGGCACGTGTTGAAGATTTGTGATGCAAATATGTGGAGTGTGGGGCTGAGATTAGAATCAAACCCATGACTAAAAGGCCAAAAGCTGAGATACTGCAGATCTAAGGGTCATGAACCTGCTGTCTTATGGGCTTTTATTTGCTTACAGTCCTGGGATTTTAAAGCTGTTCTCATACCTCTGAATCACTGCCTGGAAGGCTGAAAGGCTGGAGCTAAATGTAGAGCAGGGCAGGACTGCAAGGCCTTTGGGGAGCCAGGGATGACAGATTTAAGATGCAACTGTTGTGCTGCTTGTGTTAATGTCAGTATATTGTGGGGTAGGTATGAAGCTCAGAGAGGTTTTGGTTGATAGTAGAAGTCCAACAGATTTGATGGGCAGAGACTGTTGCTGTTAGGATACCCAGCTCACACACTTCATAAACAACTGGCTGTACAAAGGGAATAGCTTTTTTAAAGAAAAAATCCTGTGGATAATTTAAAGTAGGATAAAAGGATGTGTTATTATTTAAAATGCTTTACTAAGTTCAGGATCTTCTCTTATTGCTAAAAATTGAGAGAAGCCCTTTTGACCTTCCACTGTTTAACAGCTGTCAGTGACAGAGCCATTACATTCATAAGCAGTTTTGCAGTGCATCTCACAATACATCACCTATTTATTTTAATACCTTTGTGCCCCAACCTGAGTCACAGCTCTTTTCCAGTTAAACATTCACTTATGGGTGGCCTAGAGAAAAGTAATGAAATGTAGATTTCATTAGCTCCAGTGGAATGTGTAATTTGACTACTGAAATGAATGCTCTTGCTCACTTAAACCCACACCTCTGGCCAGAGGAATTGAATGTGTTTGATCTCTGAGAGTGCTTCAGGAGGATAATTGGCTGATGGATTGGAGGGAGCATCCTGAGCTGGGTGGTGCTGTGGGTACCAGGTGAGAAGAGCGCCTGTCTGGGGACTCAGATCCCCTCCCTCTTTCTGCCCTGGTCCTTGGGACTGGATCACACAGAATCACAGAATGGTTTGGGTTGGAAAGGAGCTTAAAGATCATATTATTCCAACCCCCTGCCACGGGCAGGGACACCTTCCACTAGAGCAGGTTGTTCAAACCCCAGGCAGGTGAAAGCTCACACTGGGCATTGTCTGAGTGTGCTGATCCCAGCAGGGCCCACCTGGGGACACAGTTATGGGTCAGCTGAACACAGGGGCTGCCAAACAGGGTTTAAAGGGCTTAGAGGGAAAGCAAGGTCAGAGTGGTTTTGGTTTTCCTTTACAAAATGTTTAAGAATTAATTGAATGTGGCCTTCTGGTAGGAAGAGCAATCACTGTTTAAATACAGTTAAGGAATAGTTGTATTGTAGAATGTATTCTTTTGTAGCATTATTTTTTTATTTTTCTCTGGACAATAGAGATCTTCAAAGACGCATCTAAGCCCATGTGGCAATCCTTGCTCATTTGTCTTTTATATTTCTACATCCCAATGAAAAGAGGATTAAGACATAAATCGGTGTTCTGTCTCCTTCTGACTTGCCTTTAGGTTTGTGCATTTTTAGTCCATTTAGTCCTTTTTAATGACATGGATTCGTGTGGTGAAGGCTCTTCGTAGGTACAATGTTTTTGTGTTTGGCATTAGCCATGGACAATGTGCTATTTGCAGAGGAAAAAGAGCCCAACAGCAGGTGGAGCAATGAACTATTTACAGCACTGGATTGTGACATGTGCTTCCTTATTTTGTACTTGCTCCTTCTCCTTTTCCTCACTTCATTCAGATCAATTGTCAAACATCTGCCTGTCAAAAAAAAAAAAAAAGCTGCCTTTCTATTTGGAAGATTAATTGGGTTATTTCAGTCACAGGAAAGTTGCCAGCTCGTGTAAAAATGGGAGGAGAGGGGACACAAATCCTAACAGCTATTGATTAATAACAGATGTATACTCAACAGGATGGAAGATAAACTGCTCTTTCCAGGGATTTGATGGATAGGTGCTTGCTTCTCAGTTTCCTGGGGAACACTGCAGGCTCTTCTGTTGGGCTGCTGAGGGTGTCACCTAATGAATTTCCATTTATTGCATGATAGTGAGCATTGATCAGGTCTCTGCTGCCAGTCAGGCTCCTGCTGCTGCCTCTGCCAGCCTTCCTCCAGTAGCAAATAACAGCTTCCAAAGACCGTTTTTCCCTGTTTCTTTTCTTTTCTGTGATTTCTTTCTGCTATTAAGGACCGACTTGAAATGTACATTCCTAGAAAAGATCAAATCCTAGAAAAATCAGCCCAAAGAGCATGCTGTCTTTGTCAATTACTTTGTTTAATGTGTAAAGTGTCCAGCAGAGTGTATAATCCAGTGTTTTGGTCAATTAGTAAATCAATATAATCCAAAGCAGATTTATAAACTGCACACAGACAACCTGGGGAACGGGGTCTTTAATGCCGATAGCATCAGCCAGCGTGTCAGAAGTTATAATGACAAAAGGACTGGGAAGAGAGTAACTAAATGCTGGATTGCTTTGTAATGCCAGTGTGAATAAAAGGCTGCTTTCACACACAACGTGAGGAAAAAGCATCCTGGCCTGCTGTAGGGCTTTTGTGCCTCTGTGTGTGTTAGCTGTGTGAGGATAGATGGCTGCAGGGACAAAGTAAAGAAGCAAAAGAGGTTGGTAGAGGAAGTGGTAGGGAACTTCATGAAACAGTAATTCCTAATCCACTTGCAGAGGTGTCCTAAAGTGCTGCAAATGCTCCCTGCATGTCATGCGCCGGAGAAGTGGTTCAGATTTTTGTTCTCCTCTCTCATTTGCATTGTGCTTTTCTGTGTTGTAAAATTAATGGTTGATGTAGTTTTGTGTGGATTTGAGCTGTGTTGGTCTTTGGATGAAATCTGGATTTATTTTTAAAGATTCCCTGTCACCTTTTATCCCTACAAGTGTCCTGGTATGTCTCTTGAATTTTACAGTGGAAATCATATACACCTGCATTTCAGTCCTTCTGCAGAATTACTCATGTGAAGGCCACAGCACTTGCAGTTTACTGAGCTATCAAGAACTGTATAGTGTTGTCCAGCTGGAGCTTAATTTTTTGGTGGGTTGACAGGAATTTTTCTGGTTGTTATCAACAGCAGTCAAAATAAAATGAATCTCCCTCTGCCCAGAGAAAGTACTGTGCTTTTTTTTGTTTGATGAGCATCACCAGCAAGACCTAGTAGTATACCCCTTCAAATTGAAAAAATGTTTAAAGGACAAATTTTATCCAGATAACAAATAGCTGTTTGAAATCCAGCTCTTTACCTTTTGCCGTGCGTTGTGTGTGGCATTTTTGCTTCATCTTTTTGTAGTTTTTTGCTGTTACACACATGAAAACTGTGCTGCTGGGTCACTGCACCCCAGAGGACAGGCATTAATAAAAGCACCTGCTCAAGCTCTGGTTGAATTTTTGACGAAAATCCCACCAGCATCACTTCTGGCAATTGTCTTTCACCAGGTATTGCTACAGCAGGTGAATTGCAATGCTCCCTAACTGAAGGGTTCCTGAATAAAGGAAAAAGACCACAGCACAGTGTGAAAGTGAATCTGTTGTATGATAAATTACACTTTTTGTCTTTGATCACACAAGTCAAATTAAAATTTCATAAGGATTGGTATTAGTTTCTAAATTTTAGCAGCTGTACAGCTGAAGGAAATGCCTGCAAGCCGAGAGAAGTTAATTTAATGAAATATTTGAACACATTCCTTATCCTCCCCATGATGCCCCTTAGATGTGTGTACTGGGCACTTGTTGCTGGGAATGCACTTCCCTTCTGCTGCCAGAGACAAGTTGGCTGGAGTACCCATGACCATCAAATTCCTGAAAATTTCCTCTTAGTGAAAGTCAAAAACATCTCTTTACATGTAAAAGTTATATATGGAGTTATGTTTAATCAGTTGTTTTACTTTCTGACACATCACAACCTGCGTGGGATTTATTTTTTTTTCTGAGCATAGAATCATTTAGGCTGCAAAGGCCTCTAAAACCATCAAGTCCAGCCATTAGCCCAGCACAGCCAAGTCTACATTAAACCATGTCCTTGAGTGTCATAATGCTGCCACATACAGCAGGATACCAGTTGAAAGAATCTCCTTTTTACCTAGAAGCTGAGGAAATAATGGTTGTCACAGCTGAGTCACAGAGGTAAATATTAATGAAAGATCTCCTGTAAGATCTCATTGTAAAGCCTCCTTGGAAATTCAGTCATATTTCCCTCATTAGCTGGAAGCTCTTTTGTCATTTGTGCAGTAACTTGCACTTCTGGAGGAATGTAACTTTTTTCAATGACAGTTTAAAGGAATCTCTGTGTCGTTTGGTCTTCTGTAACTCATTTCTTAAGGATATATCTCTCTCAGTCAGTTCCCAAATTCTAAACTATATTTAAGATATATTAGTCACATGCATTGTCATGTTTTAGAAAACACTACGGATGTTCTAAAACTTCTGGGCAATTTCCAGACATGTACAGAGAAGTAGCATTATTTGTGTGCAGAGAAAATCATTGGTTTAATCACCTTGTATTTTGGGGCATCACTGTCTGGATGCCTCCTGAGAGCTTTCCTGTAAGGGCATCCTCCTGGCCGGTGGCTCCAGCCTCTGCTGGATCTGCTGGCAGTCCTTGAGGTTCTCTGCACTGCTTTTCTCCTCCTCAGCACAACCATACCTGCACTTTGAAGTTCCATCGTGTTAACTCAAGACATTGTCTTCTGATCTCTTACAAAAAAAAAAAAAAAAACCAATAATGGAAATACAGAGATCTTCCTGATTCCCGCTCCCCAGGCTAAACCACCTGCTCGCTGCAATTACCCCAGGCTTTCCATTGCTAGGATTTTCCCATATCACTGCACTTCAAAGGAAAGATATTAAACTAATGATTAATTGTAACATTGTACAATGCAGTTGCTGGCTTTTCTTGTCTTGCTCAGAGCTTCATGTAACTTTCCCTGTTAATTCGTTCAGAAGTTTTTATTTGATTCGAGTTTTTCAGAAAATGCCAAGGTAACAAAGGCCGCGTAAGTGTTTTCATCCTGTTTTAACAAAATTCTGTCCTGAATATGAGTGTTTTCTAAAGGGATTAATGGTTTTTTGTGGTTTTTTTTTTAATATTATTATCCTGTGAGATATCTTGTCTTGTAACAAATAATCTATAGTATGTCTTCTATGTCTTCTGCTTTTTGGAGAATGTAAGCAGAATTTAGTTGCTCACAGTTCCAGCTCTCCTTCAGGGTGCTTAACCAAAATGCACTTTGTGGGCTGTTTGTGGGGGTGTGGGACTGGACCTTCAAGGGTTCCTTCCAACCCAAACTGTTCTATGATTCTGTTCTGTCTGTATCCTTGACCCTTTGTTGTATTCACACATGATAAGGGACAACCTCAAAGCTTTGAAAAGTAAGGGGTTGTGGGTTTTTTCACTCTGCAACATCTAAAATAACAATAAAGAAAGGAATGGAACAGTATTATTTGATTCGTACAAGTAAACACAGAATATAAAAAATGGAACGGTGACAATAACAGTATAGCAAGAAAGCAGCAGAAAAATGACAGGTTAAAAAAAAAACCCAAACCCTATCACTGTTAGCAAGTAAAACTCCACTTGAAAAACTTTGTGGTGTTTTTACATCCTAAAATCTCATTCTAAGAGGATTAATTAGAGATAAGATCAGCCATAGAATAATTGTGTGCAGACCTGAGTCCAGCTGACAGCACATGTGCCTTTCATTCACTCATCACCAAGAAATGGGTCCAACTTTCCCTTCGTCTCACAGCAAATTCAGATTTTAGAGATAATTTTTCCACCATTCAGGAGAAGGGACTTACTGGTGAAATGCAGGAAGAAATCCAGACTTAGATTATAGTCTGCATTGCCACCAAATACCATAAATATATGGACAAAAGGTAAACGGGCAGTTTCTATAAATCTGCAGTGGAACTTTATCTCAAAAATAACATGAACCTGAGTGCTGAATAACAAAGAACTGACAAGTTCTTGAGTTTGTTTTTCTTATGGTGCTTATATTTTA
>NW_005054309.1:6632775-6634598 GCF_000277835.1 Geospiza fortis | reverse complement strand
AATTTGCAATTTCTTTCCAAGCTGATGATATGTAGTAGCCTTTAAATATTGCAGGAGCAGCACAGTAAACCTGAGCTGCCTGAGTACCTCCTCACTGATGGGAGATTTGTAGGAGACTTTGGTGTGTGACTTGATGAGCCTTCACTTTCCTCTCTGTTTTTGTCAGTATGGAGTCTTTCTTACTAGAGTAACTTCATTACTCTCTTTGTGACAAATTAAATTAAGAATTTTTGCCTATGCCAGGCTTCTAATGGTACCTAAAAATAATTTCAAGGCCAACAGCATAATGTCTTTCAGTAATTGTTAAATGTGAGTCAACTGACAAGGCTAAAATAAGAATCAGGCCAATTAAACCTCTCTTTGAGGATAGTGGTGCCTGTAATTAGAGATGCTCAGGAAATGTTTCTCCCTCGCTCCCCACCATTCCCCACCCTTTTTCTCCCACAGGATGATGGAAGTGAAGGGAGAGAGCACCCACCTTCAGCATTTTAGTGCTCACATGGGAATCTTCAGCAGCTTCTCCAGAATTTTGAAAGCTTTTAGCGAGGTTTTTAGCATGCATTTCTGAGAAATGTCTTGCCTTTTTTTTAAGAACCAACCAATGCTCTCTGAAAAAAATCTCAAAAATATGCTTCAATGATACACTGTTTGTGGTGGTGGAGAGAGGATGTTAAAGTGTCCTATTCAGACAACTGAAGAGCTGTGATTTGGAAGTGTGGCAATAACAAGTGTGGCAGGACTTCTGCTCTATTGTCTCAGCAGTCTGTGGGAGCTTTATTTTAAAAATAGAGTGATTTACATCTTTCAAAATTGTTTATTTCTCATTAACCGGTGAGGAATTACATTATGAACTTCACTGTGGGTGGACCATAATCTTCACCTGCAGCTCAAGATGGAACACAGTTTAACTTCAAGTCAGGAGGCTACTTAAAATAGAGAAAATAAAGTAAATAAATAAAATAGAGAAACTGAGAAAGCTGTGTGTGGCAAGAGGGAGATGCCTGCAAGGCACTTCTGTTCTGTGTGATCCCCAGTTCACCAACTTCTTCTAATAGGTAGAACTCTATTGCATGCCACAAGGTGGTTGTAAAAAATTAGTTGTTATTCTTTTAAAATATATCTGCTTTATAATCTAGTTTCTCACAACAGCAGGCTCTTGTTTTTAGTGAGACTTCAAATGAATGCAGATTCATAAAATGCAGATTATGACCACCAAGGAGATATTTCTTACTCTTTACTAGGTCTTTCCATCCTTCACTGTTTGCATCCTTTATCTAACCATTTTCTACCTTAAGGACTGTAATTTTCTCTCTGCATGGAGAATTGCAAACCTTGTCCATTTCAAAGTTGTTTGGCTTTTGTCTATTTTGGTGTTGCTTCCTTTCATCCTGACTTTGTGATACCTAAGGTGTGTATTTTAAAACTCTGAATATGATGTTGAAGGTAGGAAATAATACGACTTTGTCTTCAAAAATAAATTCCTATTTGTGAAGTGTTGAAGCTTGCACTGAGCATTTGCTAGTTCTCTTTGTTCAGCAGTGGGCACGTGGTACAGTTGTATAATGTAAATTTAACAGTATTTTTTTTTTTTCTAAAGCAACTTTGCACTGACTTTTTTCAGTGTGAACAGATTCCAAAGTCTTCAAGGTTTTGTTGGTCCCAGACTTGTATGTCACAGCAGTTTATAGTGTCTTGAATGTGGCTTAATTGGCTCCCAGATGTGAGAACAAAATGGACCCTTTTTCATTTATCTGTAGAGGACATGGGCATGTGCAATTACATCGTTGGAGTGTATTGATTTGGAACCCTATGGACTTTTTTTT
>NW_005054309.1:6585363-6632731 GCF_000277835.1 Geospiza fortis | reverse complement strand
ATGTGCTGGGAATCCGGTGGGGATGTGTATTTCCTATTCACTCAGAGGTCCAAAACCCAGCGTGACATTGTCTTTGCAGTAAATTGTATTTTCCCTGGATTCTCTGCATTACAGGCTGAGGAGTTGGATCAAAACCTGGTGCTCTCAGCAGCAATGCCTGCATGCTACATTGTCATCTGTTGATGATATTTTTTAGCATTGAACCTAAATAAGGGCAACGCCTTACAAAAAGTTGCAAAATAAAAAAGGAGGGGCTTTTGGTATGACTAAATTAGTAACTCTAAAGTTTATTCTAAATGGGTTTCTCAGCATTTCTATGCTTTTTTTTTCTTTAAACTCCTGTTCCATATATCCTCAATTTAATTGCTAATGTAAAATTTAGCTCTGGGGACAATTTTTAACAGCCATCACGAGCAAGAATGCCATTCCAGACGTGGTACCTGATATTACTGTCTTTTCAGGGCGGCATTAGTAAAATAGTCTTAATGGGGCAAATATATTTGCAACTCAATATCCCCTTTGCCCAATCAGCTGCTACTAAAATTCTCCTTACATGTTTGACTCTTCTTGCCTTAATGAAAATTCACAGGAACAGAGGAGAGGTGAGTGGTAGTGGTACAAAATAATAGGTGCCATCAGGCACAAGTGTGTTTTATGAGCTTGTGTCACACAAAGCCTTGGGAAATCACAAATTATGTTTATCTTTTACATGCACAGAAGCAAACTACAATTCTCCAGTCTTCAAGGTATCTGCAAGTGGGTCTGTCTGTTCTTGCTGATTCAGTCTGAGCTAAGAAATACATCAGTAACCCTCTAGACTTTGCAGGGTTACTTTGGATGGATGGAGTTGTATGAAATTTCTTGTTGAGACATGAAAGCAGATGAAATTCAGGTGGTTTTACTCTTTAGGGTGATGTGAATTTCTTACTAGTTCAGGAAAAGTAAGTGAAAGGACTAGTCAGAGTGTCACAGAAGTGATTAAATTGTTCTTCCAGGTTCTGCTGATACAGTAAGGGAAGGAAACCATAGTTTCAGAAAGAAAGTAAAGCCCAATTACCTCTGAGTAGAACTGGCAATTTACTTTTTTCCTCTTTCCCCAGGGGCAAAGTGTTAGAACCATATTCTGTAGAATGGATCTGTCAAGAAAAAGAAAAAAAAAAAGAAAAAAAGATGGGTTAAAATATTCACATTGGTTATATGAGGCTTAATTACAGCATTATATTAGATGCTTTCCAGCATTGGGAGCAACATTCCCCCATGCCCCCTCTCACCTGTGCAACTCAGGAACCTGCAGAGAACAATATCCCATTACTTCCAATTGCAGTTTTATCTTCTAGTTATGGATATGGTGCAATTCCTTCACTTAAAGGAGTTTTTGTTCACTTTCTATCTTCACATTTCATCTCACAGAGGGGTGATCAGAATGCAGTAGTGTCGAGGGTGCATTTGGTGAGGTTTGCAGGTATCAGAAGTATTTTTGAGATTTTTCAGGTTAGTTACAAGCCCTGGCATTTTGAGCAAGGAAACACAAAGAAAACCACGCAGCGATGAGTAATTTGCCATTTCCCAATAACCTTCCAAGCAGAACTGAGTGGGTTTTGCATGGCTTTCACAATTGCTTTGAAGAGCATTCAAATGCACCTCTCATGTTGAAACAGCCTTGTACTGAGGTTTCCCACACAGCATCCAGTGGTGTGTCCTAAGCAGTCCTCTGCAGGGCATTCCCAGACTCACATGTGAGAATTTTGTGTTTGAACTGCTCCTGTTCCTTCCATGCAGCTGCCAAACCAGTTGTTTTAGCTATTGGCTTTCCCTTTTAATCTTTGCTGCCTTGGTTACTCACGTGTGCTAAAGAATGAATGTTATTACTCGGATGATGACAGGAGCAATGAACACAAACTTGTTTAAACTGGGCATGTAATTTGAAAATTTTAAGAGGAATCTTCAAGTGGGAGCAAGTTCTTCACCAGCAGTGTTGCAGGTTCTGTTAGCTCCTCAATCCTTATTTGAAAGTAGCATTTCTATATTTTCTTCTCAATCCTGTGTCAGAGAAATGCTCCTCTGAATTGATATAAATTTACTACAAATAGGGAAACAGGAGGGACTGTGAAATATGTGGCATCTGCCTTGGGCCAATGCTGTGGAGGGATGCAGTCACTGTCTGGTTCAGGAGGATCTGCTGAATAAATACTGCAAGTTTTCCCATGAACCATAGCCCACAAAAAATTCCCAGTGGAAATGTGAGACCTGTAGTAGAAGACCAACAGACACAATGGTATTGCACATTTTAATGCCATAGGACAAGGGCAGGAGAAATAAAAAACATGGACATGATGCTGGTTCTTTGCAATAGAAGCACATTGTTAGATAATATTCCACTTGTCCTGGAAATGGATTGTGATGAGGAAGGAGAAAGTAGAAACAACAGCTCTCTTTGCCACTCTTGAGACACACATTTCCTCCCCATGGCATTGACCATATCTATATAGTTTGAAGTCTCATTCTTAATGAAAAATCCCTTAGGCTTCCTGCACCTGTGGGAAAGTTTCTCATTATGTTCTGCAGGGCTTAATTTTCCATGCAGGGCTGTTCATGTTTTTAGTTCACAGGGAAAAAAATAAAAACCTTACTGATGAGAGATGCTGGAGAAAAAAGACTGATGGTGAAAATACACTGAGCAAGAGCTATCAGTCCTTGTTTAGGAAAGAAGACACAGTTCAATGTGTCTGAAATGGCAAAGGAAGCTGCCATTCATTTGAATATTACTGAAGGGCTTTCTTTCCCTCTTAGTCCTCACACTGTCTTGGTGCTTGGGGGGCTTATTGTCTTCCCATTTGGAAATCAGTGTAGTAGACATGGTCCTTACTGCGGGCTTGGAGGGGTGGGAGAAGCATCTTTTCAGCATCTTTTCTCTAATTGTATTTGTGAACTGACTTTGGCTCAGCTGTCGTCAGTGATGGTTGGGTGGAACTGCCAGGGTAGGAACCCAAATCTAAGGATCTCAGAAATGAAAATACTTGATAATTCCTTTTGGGTTTGATAAGATTCTCCTTACAGTCTCTTTCTCTTAATTAACTTAGGTTGAATGATGAGATTACTTTAACATTCACCATAAAATAACAGACTTTGGAGTAGTTATCACAGAAGAAATGGAGAAATGCAGCAATAACAGGAATTCCTATCATATTATTTTTTTAAATCTGTTAATTAATTTGAAGTGTTGGATACAATTTTGCAAAGCTTAGATATTAAATGGAGAACTTGTCCCTTGAAAATTAGTCTTGGTGAATAGTAAGAGTAGTAATAAAAAAAAAAGAAATTTAGTACAACCTCTGGATACAGAGATAAAAAGAATAAGGCCAAGGTAGTCAGCTCTTGATTTCTGCTGTGTTATATTAAGAATGAGACAGAGTTTAAGTGCAATTTAACAATAATTAATCTTAAATAAATACATAATGGCAGCATAATCAATGCAAATCTACGTAAATAGGAGTCATGGTGAATTAGAATGTAGTACTACTGAAAGGACTGCTCAAGATTTCATTAGCTAGAAAGACTAAAGAACCTGTTTACTAAGAAAAATACCCTTTTTCCTATACCAGTTGCTTAAGGTTGTTAATTTGAGAAGCTGATCGTTTTGCACCATTAATCATAATAATTAGAGACAGATTTAGTGAGCTTTAGTGCAGTTCTCAGCTAGATTAATAGTTGTGTAATCCAGTATTTATTAATATAAATGAAGTAAATTAGAAGCATGACATTATAAAGAGGAGGAAGAAACTTCAGGAACTTTCCTGGATCGTTCCAAAACTTCATTAATTTACAATGACAGGTTGTTCAGTAGTTTGCTTTGTTTTGTTTCAGTCTCTTTTTACTCCTGCAATAATAATGCTGCCATTCACGCTGGTAGGAATGTGTGTAATGCTTTCTAAACCATATTTACAGTTACTGAGTATCTATAGATTTTGGTATTCGTATGGAGATGGGAATAGGGAACTTACCAGCTATGGGAAGTTGTTCCTTTGTGATTAATACATATTCTTATCTGTGAGATCGTGTTCTTCATTCACCTGGAGGCTCTGAGCCAGGATTGCCAGCGGGGTTTGGTGTGGCAGGAGGCTCCCACCCCGTGTGGTGGCAGCAGTTTGTGTGTGAGCGTTGCCATGCAGGGGTTTCAAACAAGGAATCCCGTGGACAGCGATGTCTCCCCGCTGCTGCTCTCAGGTAGGGAGGAGGGAGGGTCCCTTCTGCTGCCTCTCACTCTGGGCTGCTTCGCTTCAGAGAGGAGCTGGGAGTGATGGAGTGGAGTGTGGAGGAGAGAGGTTTTCCCTGGCTCTGAATTTCTCATTCCTTTCCTGAGGCAGGCGCCTTCAGGAGTCTGTGTTTTCCCACTCTGGGGTTCACAGGGAAGATTAAGGCTGGTTTGTAACAAAATGTTCCACTGGTGCTGACCCCTCCCTGGGGTTCTGCCAGGGGTCAGGGGGTCTGTGAGTGCTCCTGTGCCTGGGAAATGCAGATTTCCAGGGGCTTCATGGAACTTGTGTGCTGAAGCACCTCCTTTTTGAGCCATGTATGCAGTTAAGGGGAAAACCTCAGATTTATTTAGGATTGGCATCAGTTTCTCTTTATAAACCTAATTCAACACTTCCAGAAATGAGAGGTTCTCCTGATGGCCTGCTTGAGCCTTGCTGATTCCGTTCCATCCTGTTTTAAAATTACTTTTTAAAAAATGGAAGAAAATAATGAGTGGGTTAAAAGACTTCTGGTAGCTAAAAACATCCATAAATTAAAAATCTCCACAGGCATTTAGCAACTGGAGGAAATCTGCATGTTTCTTCAAGTGTTTTCTTACATGCTCCACCAAAACCCACTAGCAAAGCTGACCCACAGGTTCCCAAGAGTTACCAGCATTTTCTTCCCAAGAGACTTTTTCCTTTTGAAAGTATCTCCTCTTTCCTCCTGAAATGGAAGGCTTGTTTTTAACAGGGCAGTTCTTGACCTTCTTTCACCTTTTTGTTTTGGATACACCGGCTTAGCTTTGTATTGAAAATCACATTGCAAATCTAAATAGTCAGGGAAAACTTCAGAGCTCCCCGTGAGGAAAGCACCAGTTGCTGTATTCCTGTATTTTGAACAGCAGCTCCTCACAATGCAAAGCACCAGACAGCAGTTGTGAAGAAGGTAATTTCCTGTCCAATCCAGGCTCCTGGTTACAAATCACCTGACAAAAAGATCATGAAGAAGTAGTTGTGGGACATGTGCTCGGCCGTCACTCCGGTTATTCCACAGGCGCTTTCCAGCGAGCAAGTTGAGAAATAGGACCTGCTTTGCAGTGGGAGCTCCTTAGGGTAGGTGGTTTCAGTTTTGCCTCCCTTGATTTGACTAAGACAAGCCTGTTTGCATGTGGGAAGGGAATTCTCTTGGAGCGTGCCTTCACATGCAATTTCTCATACCTTTTTGGATCATCTTAAAAGAAATCTATACCTGTAGTTGACCTACTTAATCTATGCAATTATTCCACTTTGCTTGGGTGTATGCACATCATGTTCTTGTCTCTGTATTTTTTTCCCCCGGTTCTTGGCAGTCCTTTTATTCCTTGTTAAAAATACCATTTGGTTATTAATGGGAACTTGAGTTGAGTATTTCCATTGTTAAAATTACTGGCCAGAAGAATGGAGGCAGGAACCAGACAGTGCTTTGCAAAATCACAGCCCATTCACTGCTTTCTCAGAAATCCTGCTGGATTCATTTAGGTGTTTTTAATAGTGATGAGTAAGGCAACTGGATCCCTGCTGAAAGCAAGTGAAATGTCAGGGATTGTTTGTTCTAGTTAAAAATGCACCCATTTCTCAACAGAGCTTGATGCTGCAACATCTCTTTATCTATGAATCTGCTAAGAGATTTCCAAGAGCTGATGGGTATCTTGTGCCTAATTGTCATCTTTTGTGTGATGCCAAATTTACTCATGTGTTCCTTCCTTCCTGGCTGTATTATAATATTCTTTAATGCTCCAGAGTCTGCAGCCTACATAAATTAAATATTTCTGAGTCAAATTGCCTGTGACTGTGGTGTATGTAGAGAGGACTCAGCCCTGTAAAACTCTTTTTGCTCTGTGATCCAGCAGAACTTGCTAACCAGCTAAAAATGAGGGATGTAAGTAGTTCTCCTGGAGACTCTGAGTCATTTGGTGTTTCCTTCTGGCTTAGTACTGGTACTCTTAACATACTGTGTTATCTGTTCCTTAATCAATATAATTAAACATCAGCAAATCTCTTTAATCAGGCTTTAATTTAACTTAATCAGACTTAGTTTTGTTGAAATTTACTCTTCTCAGTTGTGGTGAAATGCTTACTAACACAGGAAAGAATGACACTTTACTTGCCTCATGTTACTAAGGCTTTACACTGACCTCACTGTGGTAGTGGAACAACAAGAAATGATTACAGATAAAATTAAAATTAAATGCAGAAGTTTCTAACCTAGCCATAGTAAACTTTCAGCAATATTAACATATGCAGATTACTGTACAGCATCTGATACTATTTAGTGCTTTGGTTATAACACTTTTGAACCTGATGTTTTGCTTTACATTTTTCTTGTAAATGTTGCTTTTGTGGAGTTGCTCTAATAAATTCTTCCCTGTGTTTTCCAAAGTATTGCCTTGCCCCTTGGCTATCATAGGGAAACAGCTGTGATTTAAGACATCAGCTTTGCTATTAACATCAAGTGGCTGCATAGCAGCCATGAATCATCTTTATGGATGTGTTCTGACTAAATCATAGGACTCATTAGGTGTGGATGGATGGATATCTGAGAAAGTGATATAGGTAATAGGCTGTCTTCTAAGATAATGAAAAGTTTTCACCTTCACTTTTCTTTATATTCTTGCCTTGGAAATGGTGGCTTCAATGCAAAGCTTGCAAACACGCAGCTGACAATGAGTCTATCCCTGTAAATCCATGCACAGAGGGCTGATTCATGTGGTTGAATGGTGATTATTCACAACTGGGACTTGTGTAGCAGAGTATTTTATCAGACAAGAACAAATTAAGTTTGGGTTCTTTTTTCAAGCTGGAAGTTCTCTGGCATTTGATGGCCAAGAAAGGATTGTCCCTGGTGTTCTCAGAGGAAGGTGGGGCGAGGTCCTGGAATGAATTTCACAGGAATGTGCAGGAAACAAATCTTGCTAATTTCTGTTTTGCCAAAACAGCCATTTAAATAGCAAGCATTCCTTCTACACGTGGCCTCTGCAGGAGAGTATTTAATCTTTCCTGTATAACTTATTTATTTCAAGGAAATTATTTTATTCTTCTACAGAAGAGGCAAACGTATAAGGAAATTGCCTCTTGGCCAAGTCATATCTCTTAACCCAGAAAATATTCACCCCCCCCAAATGAGCTGGGTTAATCTGCTCTTCTTGATAATGTTTTGCTATAATCAGATTTTTCACAGTTGCTCTCTAAATACTAATTTTTTTTGATCAAGCTTTCAATTTATTTGCTGCAAAGAATGGTTATTTAACAACAAAAACCCACACGAAAATAATGTGAACATTAACTGCCCTAAGACATGAACTCATTAGAAGCACACAGTCAGATTGATTGGACTGATAGTGATGGTGATGATAATAATAATTGCATTACAGCAGTGCCTTAGGATCCTAGCTGTAAATGAGGTTCACATTCTTGTAGGTACAAAACTAAGATCCTTTCCAGCTCAAGAAGAAGTGAAATGAGAAGCAGTGAAAGCTGGAATACAAATATTCCCTTCCTTTTTGTTTACTAAAGAAATTAATTTTAACAAAGAAAAAAGAGAGGAGACCTGCCTGGATCCCAGCCGGATATAGAATTATTTAACTAAAAACCTCTGTGGTCATTGAATCAAACCATTAACCCAGTCCTGCCAAGTCCACCAATATGCCAAATTCTGGTTTTTAGCACCTTCAAAAGAAGCAAAACATCTGTTGAGCATTTCTATAAAACACTGCCATACAGGAATATGGCATATTCTCCTCTCTGTTTGTGGTAAGCCGTTAATAAAGAAGTGAAATAATGAATGATGCAGGTTCCATCTGCAGTAATGCAGGTAGTGGTGGTAATAAGCAGGGAGCACAAATGCCTGTTTGAAGGATGAATTGAGGTTTGTACCAAGCTATTGCTTTTACAGTCAAGCAGATGTCATGGGCTTGCTTTACAGGATATTATGATATATGAAACCAAAGGCTTCTGAGCAGTAAAAATTACTCCTGTCAATTCATCTTTGTGTACGGCACTTTGATATATCATTCACAGCTTAATTATATTGTCATAGTCGAGAAATAAAAACAAAAGTCAGGCTGGCTCTTGCTTAAACCTCTCTCTGAAATAATGCTCATAGGTGAAGGGGGAAGAAATCCGTAAGATCTATATAAAATTCCTCTATAATGTATTGTGCCATCAATAACAGGTTCCTTCCAACCAGTTGCACATGGTGCAGTTAGGGAGATTTCCATCAGCTCCCACTCACTGCACAGGAGCACAAACAGCCAACAAACACCAGAGATCCATGGGGAAAAGCCAGAGAGTGGGAATTGTCCTTTGGACAAGCCTTGGAGTGGCTGGGGTGTGTCAAACCACACTGGAATTAGGGCAGTGGAACCATGAAAGAATTCTCTGGTGCACATTTGTGGGTCTGGCTGTGAGAGGTGTGTCTGATAATCCATCTGGGAATGCCTGGCTGTCCTGACATGGACTGTCAGCTGTCTCCAGAGGAAACTCTTGGGTGGTGGCACCTAGGGCTCCTTCAACTGCCACCTCTGGCCAAGGGACAGGAGGGGATGAAGAGTTTTTCAGATCTCGAGCTGGGCTCAGTTTGTTACCAAGGAGATGTATGGTTTTTTGGGCTTGCCTGTTAACTGGCAGGTTACACATGAAAAAACAAACTCTGTAATCAAAATAAATTGCACTATGTTGTTTAGCATGCAGCTTCTGAGGTTTAATTGCTATCAACTGCATTGATAAAAGCAAAACCCAAAGGAGTATTTTCTGTGTTCTCAGACTTGTGTTACTCTTTGCATATTTTACCTTCATCTAATAAGTTCCTCTTGTGTGACGCTGTTGGTTGAAGTGAATTGCATATGGATTCCTAACAGAGATCTACACTTCATCCAAAAAATCAATGCAGTTAAATTAGGTTGAAATTTTTCAAAGTGTTGTGTTTGGCATATTGCTCCTGCACCTCATGTTTCTGGATGATGCTGTAATGCATATACAAATTAAATATAATGTTAATGTTTACTGCCAGGTGCTCCAAAAAAAAAAAAGTAATTTAAATTGCTAGACAAGTAAATGTAAATTAAGATAAGGGTGCTTAAACAGTTTATTGTATTATTTGCTGCCCATGTTTTATATACATTAATTCAAAAGATGGGTTGAGGCATGCACCTAATTTATTTAATGACTTCCTGCTGTAGCTGTGCTTTTGCCCATGGGTGGCTTTCAGAGTGACAGCTTGGAAGGCAGAGAAAGGTTGTTTATCTTTTAGCTCCAAGATGGGAAGTCAGAGGTGTGGACAGGCAGAGGTGCTGGTGATGAGGCAAAGTGGTGGCTGCTCGACAAAAATGGCTAATGAGGAGGGTTTTCATTGCAAGTGATCACTCTCAAGCCCTGTGGAATTTTTTCTGTGGATGCAAAGGTAGGGCTGCTCCCATATTCATCTGCCCGGGGACGTGGCACATGCTGACAGCACAATTTAGATATATGTGGGCAAGTAGATTAATGAAGCATCAGGAAGAAGTTCAGACATAAAATCTTCTGTACTTACTTTGCCGCTAAAAGATTAGATTGGCTGTCATAAATTAGTAATCTGAGCCTTGTGACTGTACCAATTTGGTGCCTCTGCCTTTCTCTTCACTAGTTTAATGAAATTGTGCTTGCTTGCCTCATATATTAAAGAATCCATGTAATAAAACAACAGAAAAGAAACAAAACCTTACATGGTTCCCTGGCTACCTGGATGTAAAGAAATGGGTTGGAATGTGATGTTTGCAGATGCTTGCTTTGCTAAAAAAAAAAAATCTTTCCATGTACGCAAAGTGCTTGTATAATTTATGTAAACAATTTTTTCCCCACAATTTTACATGTTTGGGGAAAAAACCCAAAACGTTTGGTATGCTATAATTTTTTAAGAATGCTGCAAAAAAGTAGTACAAGTTGCTTGTGGAATGCATGGCACATCTATATGTGAGAAAATTTTAGGAAAGCTTCTGATCAAAGTCAGAAAATAAACCTTCAGCTTTCAAACAATGCAATTTCAACATTCTAGGAAAATGAGGATTTTCTTTCTTCCCCCTGTTGAGGCCCCAGTTTGAATGAAGTCTCTGTGCCCTGATACTTAATGTGCAATTCGAGGCCCTTGCCCTGGGTGGAAATTCTGTTGTTATTTAGCAGTAACCTGCTGCCCCTGAGGCACAGTGTCAGTTCATGTACAATGTATTTAGTGATGTGTTCTGGGTGCACTAAATAAGAATTTGATTTTCCATTAAAGACTCGTTGAGAACAGCTATCTTTCTGAAGAGCTTTTCACATCTGTTCTTATCTTACTATTTTAATTGTCTAGAGCTGTATCTGTGTGCCAAGATTCCTTTTTCTTTTCTGTAATAAATTCCTTTATGATGCTGGTGAATGCTGTTGTTGATGTGGAATTGCCTGGCTTCACTTGGTGATTCTAATGCCTTTTGGGTGAGCTTTGTCCATCTGATTGAGACTTAATAAAATCAGTAAATGTCTCCTTTATAGTGTGTGGGTAATTTGCTTTTTAAAAAGGAAGAGGTGGAGTCCAATGCTCTGTAGTGATGGTTGGCATAGAAATATTGTTGTTCCTTTAGAAAAGCATTCACTGGGCAGGAGACCAGAAGCAACAGTTTAGCTGTTATTAATCTCTGGAATATTTAGGCTTCTCTTTTTGGCGTGATTTGCTAATAGAGTGTTTCGCCTGAGTAACCAATGTCTTCTGAAGGAAAAAATAAACAGATTTGTTTATCTGTAGCAGCTTGTTGTGATTTTTCACTTTCTTTCTCTGTTTGTATTTATTATATTTTTGTATGCAATGTATAAATATTGATATCTTGGAGAATAATTTTTACAAATAATCTTTTTCTAATGTGTTGTCTGTGTCCATTTTTTTTTTTTTTGCCAGATGATATTTTGCTGCTTAGCAGAATCCTCAGGCTTTCCTTTTGTATTATAAATGAACACCACAGATATGCAATTTAAAAAACAATTATTTTCCAGGCAGTTATGGGTATGGTATTCTTAAAGCAATGCAAAGACCCTGGAACTTCCCAAGCTGATGAGAATGCAAGTGTAGCCCTTGCTGGTGAAATGGAGTTAATGCTCCAGAGATGTCTGAAAGTGGGGGTGTCTGTGTGTCTGTCTCTTCAAGGTGCTGATTCCAGCAGTTGGTCCTTGGTTTTTCCCTTGGTATCCCATAATGACAATTCTGCCTGCCCTGGTGAAGCACAGCTCATGTCCCCCATTGGAAGCTTTGCCAATCCTCCTTGGGGAGGATGTTGAACACGTGGAGATCTCCTTGACACTTTTCCCCGCTGTTCCCAGGAGTGAAAAGTAAAAGGCTCAATGGATTTGGGTAGGAGGGGTATTATATTGGCTGCAGGTGAAGGAATTTTGAGGCAAGTTCAGCCTCCAAGAAGTGATCTAATCTCTCTGGACTTCTCCCTTGCTACACTGACTTCTGCAGGTTTGACTAGTCCTGTGTGTGAAAATAATTTCAAATATCTCCATATATGTAAGTATATCTAATAATTAAATAATTCTCTAAAATGTAAATTTCAAATATCTCCATATATGTAAGTTAATAATTAAATAATTCTCTAAAATGTGTTCTGTTCCTATTCTATGTTGAAGGTTTTTAGTAGAGCTTGGTTTTTAATTTTGTTCTTTAGGTGAACTTAGTATATGATCATTCCCAGGAAAACTTCTACACTGCCAGCAATGCTAGTTTCTAAATGTTAGTGTTAATCTTTTTGATAGTAGGAGCTCCTTGCTCTGCTCTTTGTTCAGGTAAGAGTAAGATAAATTCCTCAAGTAATAAGATGGGTTTATGTGTTATTGCATAAGTAATGGATTTGGTTACTCTGATGATGAATGAAGTATTTCTCCTACTGTACATCTTTTCAGCAGAAAAGATTAGAACTGGACTAAACTATAAGTTACTGCTGTTAAATATTTCTGTGAGGATGATGCAGGTTCTTGACTTGCTGATTTATTTGGTAGGGAATCTGGACTCATTACTGAGTTTGCCCTGAAAGTTTCCTGTGAGCAAATAATCTCTCTTAATTTGCTTTTTCTAGAGAAAATTAAAAATAATAATCTTCTCTTGGATAGAACCTGATACTTAGCAATATTTCCAGATCTTGAGAAGAAAATAGATTTTTGTTGTCTGCATACAGTTTTAAATTGCTATGCTTGTAAATTACTGTGGGATTGCTACAGTAAATTACTGCCCTATAAAATGCTGCTTCTCAGTGGCCCAGGAAGATTTTTTAGTGTACATGCCACACTTAAAAGATACTGTAACATAAATCAAATCTATTTGAAAGGTATTATTAGGTTTTGTGTACTCTGTACTGAATAGTAGTGTATCCTTAGCAATGATTATTCATAAATCCCACAATTATTCAAAGAATAGCTGCACGATTAGAGCAGCATTGGCTGTGTTATCCTGTGTTATTACAACAGTATGGAAGCATTTTAATAATAACAAGGGATTTAATTGGAATAAAGACTTATTTGTGGAATGCTAAACACTTTGGTAAGCAAGGCATTTGAATTGTGCATTACAGGCACCCAGAGTATTATCAGCTAATTAGGAACTGAAAGGGCATATGTAGTGTTAGCAGAGGCTGTTCAACTTCTGCACAGTTGTATTTCAGTATTAAAATGGCTGGAACAATGATTATAAGTTTTATGTGACTTTAAGTATGGTTTATTACCTTCTGTGAACAGTTTCTAAAACATACTTTTAAGCAGTTTTCAGGGAACAGTGCACAATGAAATTTTGCAGTGAAGGTACTGATCTACAGCTAAAATATATTGTTGAAGTGTTTACATCATAAAAGAATGGCATGAATGTTAGATTTGTTTCTAGGAAAAGCTGTTTGTTTATCAACAGCTGTATTTTGTCAGGTGGTGGGAAACTATGAGTTTAGGTTGATGGGTCCAGGTAAAAGAGGAGAAGCATTAATAGGAGCTTGGTACCGTGGGGAGTTCTTCATAATTAACCTGCCAGTTTTAAATTCCATCTGTAACATACTAATTAAATGCTTTTGACAGTTTAAGCTTTATTGTCACCTTTAAACCTCCACAGAAGGAGGATTTCCTCTGAAATCTGGCTGTTTCTTGCCTAGCTGTTAATTATGCCTAGTGACATAGCCTGCTAGTTTCCCTTCCTTTCAGGCCACTGCTGTCTGCAGACTTCTTTTGCTTCCAGACTATGGTATTTTATCCTCTGTCTTTGCTGTTCCTCACTTTTCGTTGAAATTCTTGGCAGAAATGGTGGCTCACACAAGTATTTTATCTTTTGTTCAAACCTTTGGTTGTTTATGACCAGTCAGCTGTCAAAACCCTGTGTCTGCTGGTGAGCTACGAAGTCATCCTTGCTGGAGGCTGAGTTTATTTGTCTAAGGAATTAAATATGTTATCATCTAGGTGTGGTGTTGTTGAAAGTAGCTAAAAATAGGTTAATAATGCTTCACAGAGAAGGAAGACTGTTGGTAAGCAGGCCAGGGTGGATTGTCATTTTGTGAATAAATAGCTTTTTCTTTGCTTTGTGTGAGGCTCAGAGGTGACTGTCCTCAGCCAGTGTGACACAGAGTTCTTGCCCTTTCAGCAGTGCAGAGGAGACACCTGTGAACCAGCTGGCTGTAGAGAGATGTGCTCCACTCTCCTTCCCACTCAGAACTTGGTTTGCTGGGGCCAGCTCCCTAAAATCAGGCTCCAGGTGTGCCCAAGGAGTGACTGTTAAGGAGGCAGAAGTGAGAGCACATCCCTTCTCCCTGCTTCCCAAATCAGATGTGGCTTTTTGGGAAAGGCTCCCAAATCTCTAAGTGTCTGAAAAGCTGTGGCATTGCACCAGGACTGATGGCTGGGGTTGAAATCCTGTACTGGTTGTTGTTTTCCAAAAAGGTCTTTCTTCACCAGAACTTGGGCACTTCTGGTGCCTCAGCACCTGTTGTGGAGCTTGAGCCTCCCATTAAAATGTGCATTTACCCTAAATTAAGTAGATATTAATGTAACAGACTGATTTTGTCCTCCAGTATGTTTATTGTACCTTTAAATCAAACAAATAAACTCCAAATGGCCGAGTTCCCTCTTGCTGTGCTGCTGGCAGATTTGTCATTTGTTTATTTACTGGTTTGTCTGAGAGCAGTGTCAGGAGCCCCTGAATTCCCCTTGCCTCACCCAAAAAACTCCTTCACCTATTAACACCAGTTGGAATGCATAAGGTGCTTATGAGGGGAAGTATTTCACAAGTACAGCTGAAGGTAAAGGCCTTGGCAGTGGGATCATGTGAATCCTTTCCCAGGAAGACCTGGCAGGGAAAGGATCTCACCCATTAAATGGTTTTTTTTTTTTTTGCTCTTCCAGCTGTTGGAGCACCCGGCTTGCAGGGCATTGGGATACAATTTGCTTATCTAGTATCTGTAATTAATGTGTGAGCACAGTAGCCTTGTGAAGATGGAAAATGATGAACAGCAATAAGGCATTTCATTTCTGTTATATATTGTACTCTCCACGCAGATTATTGTTAACCCCAGATGTTTTATGGCTTTTTGATAATAGCAGAGGGTGTTTTATTCTGGATATTAATTGGAGTTACATTTTCTAATGTAGAAGTTCATTCTGTCCTTCATTAAATAAGCTAAAATTGCACTATTTGTCAGTTTATGGTTCTAACCACTCTTTATTTTTTAACAGTTGTGTAGGAGGGAAATCAGATTTATTGTCCTGTATGCTGCAAGTCTGGGACAGGTAGAATTAGAGGGAAGAAACATCGCAATCTCACAGCTCAGCATAAAGCTAGAAAATAACTTCAAGACCAGTGATTTTTTCCTGTTTTGGTTGGAGAATCTATTAAATGGAAGTACATGAGAGAGTTTTAAAAGAAATTGATTTCCTTACTAACAATGTTTTCTTGCCTGAATAAGAGTTTAATCATATTGGTGGGAAACAAAATTGATGAACCTTTAACATCAGATGGTACAGAAATAGTGATTAGAAACCATTTGCCTACAGCTTAGAAGACAAAAATTCAGATTAAGCACAACTGAAACATTAATTTAATCTAATTCTGTTGAAGTCGTGGGGAAAATCTGCTGCTGTAAAATTAATTGTACTCCTCATTTCCAGTTATGAAAAGAATGAAATAATGTCAGTATAATTCTAGTTTAAAAGTCATCAATATACATTCTTGTCCTTTGTGCCTGATGCAAGCCTACCTCTCATTTAGGAAATCTCCTCCTCCTCCTGTCACGTTGCTTGCTTTCTGCCATTCCTTATCAACAAAACTGTCTAGATTTAGCTTCCCAAAGCCAAGAAAGCGAGAGCCCAGCAGTCACAAGCCTGCTTAGAAGAGAATTTAACAAAAGACAAAAACAGTATCACAGCTTCATTTACCAGGCTTGAGCAGGAAAGTAACCGTGGCCTTGGAACCGTTTCCTGAAAGAAATGCAAAAAAAATAAAAAGAAAAGAAAAACCACCAAAAAATCCCAAAACAAAAAAACAAAAACAAAAAAAAACAAACAAAAGAAACCAAACCAAAACAAAAAAAAACCCAAAAAACCAAAACAAACAAACAAACAAAAAACAAAACAAAAAACCCACAAAAACCTTAGTTTGTGCACAGTTATAACAGGTATATTGCTTTCCAGCATACAAATAGTTTGGACTTGGAACTCAGGTTGCTTTTTCCCCCTCATCCCTTTCCCACTGATCTGCAGAAATCATGACTACAGGAATCATCTGGGGGGTATGTCTCTCCTGCTGGTGCTTCTGTGTGTTGTACAACTACTTCACTATTTGCTCTTCTGGTAAAGGAAGTGCTTTGGGGTTTTGTTGGGTTTTTTTTTTTCGACAACCTTGTCCATTGAATCAAACACTTCCTAGATAGGAAGGGCACTCTAATTTAATAAATAATTCCTTTCTAATTCTGTTCCTGGCTTCCAAAAATAACAACAAATTAATTAGTTCAGTCTCCAAACTCATGTTCTCTTCCTGGCTCCTTCAATGTGCAACACCAAAATGGGAACTGTTGGCTCAGATTCCACTGTGGTCCTTCCCAAACTGGTAGGAGGCACCCTAACAGAGTTTGACCACTTATTAGTGACTTTTCCTAGGGGAAGTCCAAGGAAACATGTGGTGTCTGATAAAGCCCATGTAAATGGATTTGTATTTCTGCTACTAGAAAGACCAAATATTACAGTTAAATCCTTGTACTTCTGTCAGCACCAGCGATCAGGCTGATTGGTTGATCCCTCTTCCCAACTTGTAATTAGTGAGCAATAAACTACTTCCATTTAGGCCAGATTGACTGAGGTAGGCAGGTTTTTCTCTTTTATTTCAACTCCCCACTGCCAGTCCCAGTTCAGCAGCTCCTGGTTGTGTGCATCTGGGCTGAGCCTCCTGCGCTGGTTCCCAGAATTGCTGATTTGCAGAGAAAAACATCATCTGCTGGGGTTTTACAAACTCCATCATTTAACTGTGTCATCCTTCTAAAACCTAATCTTTGTTCATTTAGGAGCTTGTTCTGGGGTGTTTTGGGTAAGGATTGCCACGAAGCCTTAAAATTTAAGTGGTCCAATTTGTGATGCTTTGTGGCGAGAGCTGGAGTGTCACCTCAAGTTAGATAGAAGGCAAATAAGCCTTGGTGTAGCCTCTCAGAGGACTGTGCCTTGTCTGTAGAGGACAGTTCTGGTGCTCTAGGAGGTTCTCTGCGTGGCTCAGCCCTCGTTTGCTTTAGGGTGTGGAGCCGTCTCTGAGGTGAGGGCAGCGGGTGCTGGTTACACACACGGCCCACACATGAGGCCTCTCCCATTTTGCAGCTTTGCAGGACTCAGGACCTGCCCCTGCTTGCAAAATTAGAAGTCATTTCACTTGGCTGAAGTGGGACAGGGCTTTGCTGACACCCCAGGCTTGGTTCTCTTGGTTCCAGGACGTCCTGTGGGTGACACAGGCGTCTGTGACAGCTCTGCCACCATCACGGGCCAGGTTGGTGTCTCCATTGGTGTTTGCAGTGTGCAGGGCGTGCTTGCAGCCTAATGTGGGATTTCTGCAGGTCAGACTTGGGGGAGATTGTTGTGCCTACATTCACAGATGCTCTTACAAGTAAAAGCCAAGCAACACCAGCAGTTTTAGCAGTGCTGGCTTTTTACAGACCCGGTGCTGTTGTGTTTGTGTGGGAGTTGCATGACAGCAGCAATGGTGCACAGGGAGCAATGCAGATCTGAGATGTGCTGTAGCTCACTAATTCCGAGGCTTTCTGTTGGTGACATCTGTCATCCTGTTCAACAGGAGACCTTTATTGTGTATCTGGTTTGGTGCTTGGTGATTTAAATCCATGGGTGACTTACTGGCTGAAAAAGCTGTGTCACATAATGCCATCCAATAATTTTACCCAAATGTATGCTTTTTTTTTAAAGACACATTTTTAAACACAACCCAAATATATAACTATAATACAGCAATGCAGTTATTAGATTGCATTTATTGCATAATTCCTTTAAAGGGAAACTAATTATTTGATTGTTCTCACCCACCAAAAAATATCAATTAGCATGCCAGACTAATTAATCTTCTCTAAAAGGTAACAATCAAATACAGCACATTTCCTCCCATAGGAAGACAGTACTTGTAAAGGTCACCATTTAGCTGTGCACCTCCTTTTATTGCACTTTCTCAAAAAAAAAAAGCAGGGGGGAAGGAGGGGTTGAATGATGAGAACTCAGTTCTTTCTAATGCTTAATAAACTTAACCTTTAGCATGGTATTGAACTTGATGATCCTGCATGAAAGAGGAGTGCATGCTGCTTTAGAGGCATTTGTGCTGACTGTTAGTTAATCATTTTTATTTGCTTTATGGATACGACAGAATATTTATTAAAATTCTTCAGAGCATAGTAAATATGAAGAGAAGTTCAAGCAGCAGAGGAAGAAGGATGGTTCCTCTGAGAAGAGGGGGTGTGTGGGTACAAGTGACTGTAGGGGATGCATGTTGACTACAAAAAGATCTCCTCCTGAGCAGTCATCCTGCTGTCTGATTCTGGACATAACTTCTTGAGGTGCAGACAGTGCAAAATATGTGATTTATACTGGGTTTTTTGCCTGGGTTTGTCCACTGTAATAAATGGTTAAAAAATTTTGTCATAATTGAAAAGAAACACTGAATATTTTCTGCCTGCATGGTCATATTAGAAAGTGTGTGTGAAAACAATCATTTTGAAAAGGAAAAAAAGGGAATAAAAATATAATACTTTGCAAAGGGGTATTCTCAAAGCCCATCAAATGCAAAGCTTTCAAATTTCATCTCTGCTCAGGCATCATTTATTGCTGCATTGTAAGGAGTTAAGTATCTTTCCTCAAGCAGACTATAATTCTTCATCATACATGGTATGCTAAGTTGCTTTAGGAGGTAACTAGAGAATGAATTTCTTTTACTGCTGATCCCAAAGTGCCCAAAAATTCATAGGTTCCATAAGCATTTCTAAAGATCCATTAAAGTCATCCTAACCATGATGGATGGCAGGATGCTCTGGTTTACGTCATGCTCCTCATCTGTACTAAAATTAAGCTCCTGTTTCCTTAATTGAATATTAAATTTATTTTATTCCTTGGCAGACTAGACTTTCAGCAAGAATAAATCTCACGTTTATTTGCAACAGGTGCTAATCTCACTCAAAATGCACACCTGTGACTCCTTTCCCAAGAGATTTAGGCACTTTTGCCACAAGGTGCTGATTTTACCATAAATGGGATCTCTGTGGATTGAACTGAAATGTGGAAACCTGAGTTCCTGCTGGCAGGTTGGCTGTCTGTGCAATATTAGGGATTAGGGCTCTGCAGACAGTTCCTCAGGGCTGGACCGTCACTTGGAACTGAGAAGAATATAAAAAATATGAAATAACTTTCTTCTCATCTCTTGCTTGTGTGTTTTTCTCAGAGAAGGCAAAGCCAAGTGCTGCTCAGAAAGCAGAGAAAAGGCACTGGAGGTGACAAGTGTGTTTACCAGGCAGGGATGGAACTAGGGCATGACAAAGATAATAAATCCCATACAATTTTGTGCTTTTTCTGTTCTGCCTCTGGTTTCAGATCAATTTTTGTCTTTTTCCCAACTTGTTTTTCTTTTCCGTGCTGTTGGTATGTGTAGCAATCAACATACTAGATCCAGAATGTGTGCTCACTACTCAGGGATCCATGCCAGCAGCCAGCATCTTTTTTTTTGGCCCCTTTGGGCTGGGAAGTGAGGGCAGGGCTGGTGCCAGCAGTGAGCAGAGCCCTTTGTGCCCTCAGCTGTGCAGCAAAGCCAGTCCCTGCACCAAGAGTACAACAGCTCCCACCAGCAGCTCTTCAAAGATGCCCCACCTCTGAACTTGTTTTAGGGACATCAATCATCTGTAATATTTGGCTTGTCAGTCAGTGCCAGCCTTCCCAGATAATGTGAAGTGGGGCTGGAAAGGCTCCTTCACGTTGAAGGCTCTTTAGTCATGACAGTTTTGGTACAGAAAACATCCATCAGCGTCACTAGTGGGAGGAAGCTGTGCTGTCTCTGTCAAATTCCAGTGCTCCTGATTAGTGGATTTTGTTGTTGTTGTGTTCATATTCTCCCCCAGGAAACCCACAGGATCACTTGTCTGATACTGTGTTGGCTCCCAGGGACATAATGTATAGCTTATTCTCAAAGCTGTGAAGCCTGATGTTTGCTCTCCAGGAACAGCAAGTGTCTTCAGAAGTCAGAAAGCTGCTTTTGGGCTGAGGTTACTTCCCTGAGAAATACATGTACAAAACTTTTTGCTTCCTTGCGTGCACCTTTATAGATGAAGTAAAATGTGCTGGCAATTGGTGCTTTAATTTTTGTGTGGGCAGCTGTTACATTTATATAAGTATCACTCCTTTTGAAAAATTGCTAGGAGATATAAAAGTTCAAGTTCTCTGCTGGAACATAATTCTGGCTTCTGTAAAAGCCTTGCATCTCCCTTCCTGTCAGTGTGCTTTGCCTGTCACATGCTTGAGCTTGTCTTGCTGCTCCTCTTAAAAATCCAACTCTTCTGCTGACAGCAAGGAGTCAATTTCTAACAGAATAAATTTAAAATAAAACAAAAGCAAAATGCAAAGCTTCCTTCAGTTGAGCTTTTTCATAGAAACAGGGAGGATAAATGGTAATGACTGTCTTCAGTGAGGTCATCTGTCTAACAACCCATTAAACAGACTTACTATTTCTGAACAACAAAAACAAGTGACTTGTTCTGGGTGTGTTAAGTGTGAAACCCTCTGTATTAAAAGGAGATCTAGAGGTTTAGTGTTGAGGTTGCCTCTATTAACTAATAAGGCAATTTTATTGAACATGTGAAGGAGTTAAAATGTTAATTGTGATGCTTGAAATGTTGGGTTTTGCCTACTAGATATTGGATATTCAGTTAAGTGGCTGTATAGTAAATATAAAAAGTATGTTGTTATACATGGTGTAACTCACCATGTTCAGGTTTTCTATAAAAGGACTCATGTTTTTTGCTAGAAAAGGGGCATACTTTTCAGAGGGAAAACTCTGTAAAATATGAAGAATTTCCTTGGTGCTTTGTAATAAGGAGAGGTAAAGCTGGTTGCATGCAGAATATCCTTTCCTTTCTCATCTGCTGCAAGTATTTTATACACCTCTGGCTGTAAGATCAACAATACCTTTCCATGGCTTGCTACTTCTGTGAATAATAGGGGAACAGTCTCTTTTGCAATGGATTTGATTTGATAAGATTTAGTACTGGAATGATATTAAACTTGCAAATATTTCAGTCAGCTTTAATATAAATTTTTATACTATGCTAGAATGAAGCTACAGTCTGAAATCATTTTACATCATGAGTAGTTTTAAATGAAAGTACTTGCAGATTATTTCTATCACATAAGTGCAGGAAAGAATCTGTTTCTGCCTAAATAATATTTAAGTCTATTACCTTAGGAGAAAACAGTCATTTCAAGCTTTAGCACCTGAGTGGTGCTGAATTTCAGTGATGGTGATAGGATGGTTATCAAAGTGCTGCCTTCTCAGGGGAATCCTTGCTTCAAACAAAGCTTGGCAACCTTACCAACAGGTCCACTAACACAGGCTGATGAAGGCTGATGATGCAGCAGCTTGGCTTGCCCAGCTTCTGGAAGTGGATATAAATTTATTTAAATATTTTTTTGTATGTATATATGTGCACACACCTGTTTCTGATATATATATATATATACACACACACACCTACATATATATATTTAATTTTTAAACATGCAATATCCTTTCTTGCAAAGGTGGCCACAGTGTTTTTGTGCTTTTGAAATCACAACCCAAATTGAATCCCTTTGGGGGATTCAGAGGTCTGGGAGCTTCCCTTCTGCACCTGCTGCTCCTGCAGTGCAAAACAGCCCAGTTTGGAACAGCTTCCTTCTGTGTTGCCTTGCAGATCTGATGTGTTTTGTTTTTATAGGTCAGATAATTTTTGAGTGAAAGAGAAGTGCTAGGCAAATACCAATCCTTTAAATATCTTGGGACTGATGCTGCCAGTGTTCAGAGAGAGTTGACTGAATCGTGATTCTAGTCATTAAAAAATGAGCAAACAGTGCAGCCCCCAGTTATAAAATTACCTGAATTCATGTGAAGCATGTCTGAGTTGAGATGAAAAAAGATAAACTTGTGTGTGTGTGTGTTTGTCTTTGTTGCTATGGAATTAAATAAGGTTATTGGCCTCAGGATCTTTGGTTTGCATTGAATCGCTGAATTTTGAGACTGGGGTTTTTGCCTGAGTAGGTCAAGGGAAATAAATGTCTATTTACATTCACAAATTTTTAAATGTCATTTGGTTTATGTAACATTCACTGGGAGAAAAACAATACTTTTTTCTTAGTGTTATTTCTTTGTTTTCTTCTGTGAAAACGGAATCCTTAGAAAAAATTCAACATACAGCATTAAGAATATCCTGGTTTCCAGGCTCTTTCTTTTAACATTTACTGTTGGCTTCTGCAGAAACATTTCATGCATGTTCTGGAAAGTTGCCTTTAAACTTGGTGAAATGATAGCCCTGAAAGGATTTAGTGTGGTGCAAGGCTGCCAGCTAACTTGGGCTGCCACTGCAGCAATAGCAAATTTCATCTCTCCAAGGCTTCTGTTCCATGGGGTTGTTACTGGAACAAGAACTGAACAAATATTAAGTCATGTCACATGTGGAGAAACTTAATTTGGCAGTGCAGTTTTGATTTTACAGTTGGCTCTGGAAATGTGGCGTTTTTAACTTGCTCTTGTATTAAATCTTTGGGCCGGGTCTTCAGATATCGACCTAGATTTTGTCTCTGCCCATTGTTTCTGAAGTGTTAAGTCACCTTTGTGGGGTGCTGAGTAAGGAATGGCAGATTTGGCATATTTTGGGCGGTTGGGTTGTGTGAGCAGTGTGCCAGCCCCTCTCTGTACCCAGCCCTCACTTCAGAGCAGACCCTGGAGCTGCTCTGGGTGTGCCTGCAGTAAATGGCCCTGTAAACCTGATTTAGCACCTCACTGTGGGGCTGGGAGCTGTAACCTTGGTGCTCTGCTCCCCAGGGACACAGGAGCTGGTTTTAGCAGACAACACTAAACTGTTCTTCACATTTTGCTGTAAGATCAGTGCTTTTATGTCACCAAAGCTGTTGTATCTCTGAAGTACTTGAATTTTTAAAATCAAAGATAAAGATGTACCTACAGCACTTGTGTTGTTAAATTTCTTTATGGTACCTAAACCAAGCCATGTTTTCAGTACTTTAGTGGAAACAGAAAAACACTGTTTTTCCTTTATTTATCCTAGACCTCTGGCTGCCTGAAATTCAGTCTATTGAGTCGAATTTTCTTGCATTATAGAGATTAGTAACATAGTATGATTAATAGGATCAAAATCAGATGTTTTAGTGTACTGAAACCTATGTTTGTATACAGGGACAAAAAAGACTTTCAAGTGTCTCCCAGCATGCAAAAGCACCTGTCAATGTAACCTATGCATATGTATTTTGTTGAGATATGGTAGGTGCACATGAAATCTGCCAAGAAACTTGGGGTTTTTAGGATGTTTAACTTTTTGTCCCTCTCTACAGATGGATATGTAGCTGTTTCAGGTTTGTAATATATAATATATATATATTGTGTAATAACAGAAGTATGAAAGTTCTGTGAAACTCTCAAAAATGTATTTTAAAAAATATACATTTGTTCTTCATTAAAGTTTATGGGAATTCCTAGACTTCTGTTAATGATCCCAGTATTTTGCAGTGTTTGAAAATTAGATTTTAAGCCAGAATAGGGGCTTATTTTATTTCCCTAAATCGAATAACCTTTACATTTTCAAAACTCTTTAGAGTGGTGTTAGCTACTCAGATTGCATATTAAAAAAACCCAACAAAACCACACACAAGAAAAAGCTGCTACTGACTTGAATGTGCCCTGAATTATTCAAAGCTAAAAGATGGAAAGAAAATACTTTTTCTCATGTTTATCATCTTTACAGCATAAGTATCTTTTTAAGATAAGATGTGAACAACTCTGTAATACTGCATCGAAATTGTAGGAGGTGTCTTCTTAGTTCATGCCAGATCAACACAAGGTTCTTACTTTAATAACAAATTAGCAGGTAGAGAAGATTTTTTTTTCTTTTCTATTTTGTCTAAACTCATTTTTGTGAGTTTCTTGGACCATTTTTCATCAGAACTAAGGTTGGGAGGAAATGATGTGTTGGTGTATTAAAGTATAATGCATGTTTATACATTTTGACTTTAGACGTTCATGTTGTTCCCAGAAAATGTAGGGGGTTTTTATATTCAGAATAAAAGTGCTGACAAAGGGTTGAGTAGTCAGACATTAAGTAATCTCAGACCTCTGAGGAGTCTGTGTGAATACTGAATGTTATTAGTTTGGGCATGTGGAAATCTCAAACCTGCAAATTTCTTCTTGGCCTAGTGACACTTGGGAGAGAGGTTGGTTTGGTTTTGTTTGTACAAGAGCACAGTGCTTCATGAAACCCATCTGCTGGATCAGCACAAATTCCAGGCTCTGGATCTGTAGACATATTGCCAAGAAATGCAACCTGTGTTGCTGAAATATTCCCTTTCATGCAAGTGGATACGGGTTTATGACTCCAGCAGCTCTTTTGAAGAGGATCAGCCAGATCAATTGAAAAATATCTGTATAAAGTTAAAAAAGCACATGCAGGTATATAAATCTCATGTTTTCCTTAACCCTTTCACTCCTTATTAATAAAGTAAAAGACTAATGAGATCTTTTGTGATTTTTAGTACCTCAGCAGGTTCTGGTTGTTGGTTCATTGTTAACATGGGCAATTCAGGAATCATTATGAAGGAATTCTTGGATATGAGATGCAGGAATGTCTCAGCTTTCCTCCCAGGGCTTTGCAGGAATTCCTGGATGAACATGAGGCACTAAAAGTTCATAGTGTAGCCACAGTCCTTTTTGCATCAGTTACAAATGGGGGTGCTGCTGCTCCTACTTGCCTATTAAAAACCAAATTTGTCTGTTTTTCTGCAGTGTGACAAGTGAAACTAGAGGAGATCTAATACTCTTCCTCTGAACATTTGACCAAGTAACTGCTGAAATGTCAAATGCTATTCAGGCATGTTCTGCAGGAAGATGGCATTTTTGGGTGTTTGTGTTAGTGCATTGTAAATGTTAACAAAAATAATCATGATGAACTATTGAAATTTCTTGTACACAAATAAAAAAAGTCAGAGTAATGCAAGTAACTATAATACTTTAAAAGAATTTTAAATGTTGTTTTATTATTAGCAGGGTCTTTAAAAAAATGTTTAAAACAAGTGTCTCTTTACACTGCACTGTGTCCCTTTAAATTCTGAGCCTCTCTGCTGGGGTACTGCTCCTTCTCCTTCTAAACATGGTGCTGCCTTCATCGTGCTTCATCTCACTGTGCCACCTCTGACCATTAATGCAAATTGGAGGCCAGATAAGAGTTGCTCTGGATTTAAATTGGTGCAAATCACAGCAGAATCTGTCTCCAGTTCATATTAATGACTGCAAGTGGGAGAAGCTGCCTGAACAGAGAGGAAGCTCTAATGAGACCATGTTCCTTCACCCGTAGCCATATCTCTGCCACTAATCTCTTTTCTGGACTGTCAGATCAAGCTCATTTAATTGTGTTTTCAGTTAAAATCTGCAAAGTGCAAATATGGGAATAAACAAGGAATCATGTTTGCATGTTCAAGTGTCTTTCTCTTTAAATTCAGTGCTTACATTTTTCTTGGTAATTGCACTGGAATTGTTCTGTGCACGCATGGCTGCTCCAGGGGGTGGGGGAAGGATTTTTAGTCCTGCTTCTTGGAGCACCTGGGGCATTGCAAGAGCCCACAGTCACTTGGGCCTTTTCCTCTAGAGGAAGTTCAAATAAAAACCAAGAGAATATTTGTTTGTCCGTGGCTGTTGTTAATAGCAGAGTGAGATTTCTGTGCTAAGGCGCTGTCTGTCAGCAAAGCAAACACAGCATGTTGTGATGTTTGTGTGCCTGACTAAGGGCAGTATTTATTTTATCCTTGGAGAGCTTGCATGGAGGACAGAATTCCCACTGTGTCAGAAAGGATCTGCAGCAGATACCCTAAACTCCCTTCTTTGATAAAGTATCTTTTGTCAGCAAGTGTGTATGTTGAAAATTAGCAGTTCCTTCAGCACCAAAACCTTGACATTGAATATAATTGAGGAGGTTAGTGTCGGCGTGTTCCTAAGTATTACCTGTCATTTGAAATATGACAGTGCTGTAACTGCAGGACCTTGGGGACTTCACTGCTCTGGCACTGCCATCTGACTGCCTTGGAGTCTGTGAGACAGCTTCCGAGCACTTCGACCCTGAGATAATTAACATGGCCCTGGAGGCTTCTGCCTTTTGCTTTTCTCCACTTGTTGTTTAATAAGATGTTTGTTGCTCTGCTTGTCTTTGATGCAGTGGTGTGCCATTAGGGACACAAGGTCCTTCACATGCTGTCTCAGTTAGTGGGTTTAGGTAATGCTGTCTGGGCAGCCATTCCTTTCAATTCCAGCAAATTAAAATATTATCATCAATTAGCCAGCTATGCCGGGTGGCTCGCTCTGTTTCTGAGGGGATGCACGTATTTGTGGTGTGTGAAAGCAAGGTGACAGGGAGGGAGAATATTATACAACTCAATTGCCAGGGAAAAATGAGGTTTTAAGCAATGTCAAATGCTAAAATGATATCACAGGATGCAGAGATGAAAGGCAGCGCACAGCTCTTCAGGGGAGGGAGGGGTTGTTGCTGTCTGGGAGGTGCAGCCTTGGGGGGGAAGGTTATCAGCTGTCTGTGGTCAGAGAGACAGTTGTTTTAATCACTTGCATTAATCAAGATCATGATGGTTTAGTCCATAAAGACTTTTTGGTGTTTTACTGAAAGCAAAACATATTTTTAAGGAGAAAAGAAAGAAAACAAAAACTGGAAATTTTGGAATGTCAGTGCAACTGATTTTACTTTTTTACTCTGTGAAACACTGTTTTAAAGGGTTGTGAAAAATTCAGCTGTGTTGCTCTAGAGAGATTCACACTACTACTTTGACAGCTCCCATGGCTAAGCTGCTTTTTAAATGCTGGTAGAACTCAAAACAACATTAAATCTAAATAATCAGCTCCAGTGGATGGCATGGTTGAGCCAGGGTGCTCCCACAAAAGGGCATTTTTAACCACAACAGAAGCTTCACAAAGTCATCTTGTTTCTAGGGAATTGTCTGTTTGAAGGAGAAAAAAACCTTAAGATAGTCTCCTTCAGGGTGGTTTTATTTTTTTTAAGCAGTTGTCCTCTTTTGTGTGTGTTTATTTCTGAAGGAAACAACAAATGAGCATAACCTGGAATGTGCAACATCAGAGAGCTATGGTTATAGCATTTAGCTTTTCATTTCATCTTGTAAGAACAAATGGAACTGGAAAGGTATCTCATTACACCCATTTAGCTTGAAATATTCCTAATCTGTCTTGCTTGTGGAGAGTATAATTTATAATTAGAACTGTGAAACAGTGCCAGATAATATTGAACAATGAGTTTGGCTGTTTTAGAGGAATGCTTTGAGTGGAGAAGCTTGGAAAATGCAATCAGATGAAGTTGCAGATATTGAAAAGATTAATTTATACACCACAGTCCACCCATAAGGACTCACAGTGCAATAACATCTTTCTAGTTCCTTAGTGTATTATTTCCACTGTCATGCTAATACAGAATGAAAGAGGGAAATACAGCAGTTTTCTTCTAATAATCCAGCATTAGTTCAGGAGTTAAAGCTAAGATGACTGAAAGCTACAATATTCTAAAGACTCATTCTCCAGTTCCTTTACATTATGAATATAAATATCTTCTCAGTTATAGACATTAGGCTTTCATTGAATAGCCCACCATTAGGCATAAAGCATATGAGAAAGCTGTCTGCATTAGGCTATTGAAAGAGCACTGATTTAAAGCTCTTCTGTAACCTCACTTTGCAAATATTAAGGGAATAGTAAAGGAAAAAGGTATTGAGAATTCTACATAAATACATTCATCTTTGACTTTCATGTTGGAGTTTGGCTGACGTGGAATTTTTTCCCCCTCTAAATGACAAGTCCAGCTTTTGATGTTGAGTCATAACCCAACAGAAAGATCACAGGAGTATTTGAACAATTCCTAGTTGATCCTTTTCTCCCTTAGAAAACCCTGTTAGTGGGGGGGAAGAATTATTTTCTCAGTAATGATGATGAAGTGAGGGATGTTGATCAACTATGGCTTATATTATACTAATTCTTGCTTGGATTTCAGTCAGCAATGATAGAAGACCAAGGTCAGCAAGAGATGTGATCCAAAACCTCACTGGAGTGGCTGGGGCTGTTCCTTGGGTCACAGCCAGCAGGGCCTCTCCAGTCACTGCTTCTTTCATTCTGCCTCGGCCTCTGCTCTGAGGCTGCAGGATTTTTTATGGGAATTGTGGAGATAAATATTGGAGGATGTCAGAAGGCTTCCAGTGGTGGTAAGAAGCATACTGTACACATAAATATCCTTTTTAACAAAGCCATTTAACTTTTATTTATCAGAAGCCTGTGAAGTTCTGTCAATTTTCCTAGTGAATGGTAGAAAATAGGTAGAATTAAGTGAGTAAAATTAACAGTAATAAAGTTAGGGGAGCATGAAATTAAAAAAGTGATTGCAGTAATACTGTATAAAAGTTTTTTCAGAAAAATAATACCCTTCTCACTTGGTGAAAAACAGTATTAGTACTACTTATTAAAGAAGAATATATTTAGGTGATCAGTATTACATCAATGAAGTCTTCATACTTTTTGGTTTTACCTACTCTATTCTATTTGATTATCTCAAATTAATGTACTTTACAACTGCTAATCAATTTGTTCTTCTCATTTTAATGATAGGTAAGTATTACCAGCTTGCTTTTGAAAAAGAAAAAAAGATTGAAGCTGAGGCTTATGAGATAAGTGGAAAGAATCCATTAAAAAAGCTTTAGTTTCAGATTCTTGAAGGTGTGTAGCTCAAAAAAAGGTACAGAGCTCAGTATTTGCTGATACCTTCAAGTAGCATTCAGGTGCTTCAGTTTGCAAGTTTATACAGTGGGAACTCTATACAAAATATGTATGCAGCCCCTGAAACAGCAGCTCATTGCTCCAAGGGAGAGCATGCTACCAAGAATGAAGGAAATAATTATTTCTGCCTTTTTTCCCTTTTCCCTCACAAATTTTCATGTGCTCTTCACAAATTTCTCCCAACAAGAGAATGGAAGAGGAGTGAGTGTGAAGGAGGAGGAACACTCAGGTTACACATTGCAATATCATCATTATTCTAAGAGATGGATTTGGATTTGAATTGTCTTGGGAATGGAGGCTCTGTTAAATTGCTGAGATGATGGATTTAGGGTAAGAGAGAAGTGGGCAGACTGAGGGAGATGATCTTCTCCAGACAGCATTTGGCATAGCTCAGTTTTCTCTTTACAAGGTCTTGCATGTGAATCCTGCCTTGACAGATTTGTCCATATCCTCCCCTCCACAAGTTTTCATAATTTACAAGTGAAAGGATCAATAAAGCCCAGTAAAATCTTGATGTGGACAAGAAGACAACAAGAATATTGTGGTTTGTGCTACACAAACACAATGTTATGACAGTGTTAGGTTTTTGTACACAGATGTGATTAATACCATTTCACCAAAATAATGGGTTTGAATAACTGTTGAGATTCTTTCTCCCAAAGATCTTCATTAAAACACAGATCCTCAAAAATTTAGAGAGAGGAGATATTCGAAGGAATGTCATTTTAATACACTTTTCACAGCAATAATACTTCCTGGCAAATTGGTAATCAGGTTCCTGTGAGATGCTTTGCTTTCACAGTTCTCCAGTGGGTTGGTTCTTTAGGTGTTAAACAGCTCTAACAGGCCTGGATAAACTGAGAAGCTTGATAAGGTCAGAATGGTGGATGACTGCTGGAGACATATCTTATTCACAAAACATGCATTTATCTCTCTGAGTTCTTTTCTATTCATCTTTTCATCTCTGTTTTAGTTTCACATCTTCTACAGAAATGTCAGCGCATTATTACTTTTTTTTTTTTTATTATTATTACTGAGCTTTGCAGAGCCGATCTTTGTTATTTTCTTGATTCTTGCCCTTTTAATAACCTTTAAATGCAGGTCCACTTCTTGCTGGCAGAGCAGCTACTTTGCCGTGAGGGTTTGAAAAGGGACTCTTGTAGGAAGAAGAGTGTGTGCTGGGAAGCGTTAAATTTCCCCGCGTGTTATTATCTGAGTCACATCAGCTCAGTGGCACATTAAGTAATGGGCTGTCATGGTCTGTTGTTATGGAACAGTTCCCATGAACCAGCATTGGGTGTATCTTATGTAACAAGCCTATCTTTAGGCTGATGTACAGCATTTCACGTCCAGCGCCGGGCAGGGATGGAGCTGATGTTTCCTTTCTGCCTCTGTCTGTGTTTTTTTAATGCACACAAGCAGCACGTGGAAAGTGGAGGCTGTTGCTTTTTCTGCCTGCTAAAAGGAGATAACGTTTCTTCAAATAGCTGTGTTCTGGAAAGAAGAAAAGATTCTGGATCTGTGATTTAAATGCTGTAGCCTGCTGCCATGCAAGAGAGACAGAATTTGTCCTGTGGCACAAAAAAGTGCATCTGGGGAGAGGTTGTTTCAGTTTTGGTGACATTTTTAAGACTTGCTTCAGGGCCCAGATCAGATGTTTCTTAGATACCTATTGGCAAATGCCCATTTTTGATAGAATTGTTTAGGCTGGAAAAGACACTTTTAATATTATCAAGTCCAGCCGTTAACCCAGCACTGCCAAGGTCACCACAAATCCGTGTCCCTAAGAGCCACAGCTGTGTTTCATTTAAATCCCTCCAGGGGAGGCACTGCACCACTTCCCTGGGCAGCCTGTTCCAGTGCTTAACAACCCTTTCCATGCAGAAATTTTTCCTATATCCCATCTGTACCTCCTGGCACAACTTGAGGCCATTTCCTCTTGTCCTGCTGTTTGTGACTTGGGAGAAGAGACCAGCACCCACCTGGCTGTAATCTCCTTCCAGGTGCCTGCAGAGTGAGAAGGTCTCCCCTGAGGCTGCCTCTCTCCAGGCTGAGCCCCTTTCCCAGCTCCCTCAGCCCCTCCTGGTGCTCCAGACCCTTCCCCAGCTCAGTTCTCTTCTCTGGGCACACTCCAGCCCCTCCATGTCTTTCTTGGAGTAAATGGCCCAAAACTGAACACAGGATTTGAGCACTGGAGCTGCTCACGTCAGCAGCAGAGAAATATCATGCTCACAGGGTGACCTTTGAGGAAAATCACTAATTTCTTTGTTTAGAGTGCAGAGGGCAGAGGTGTCACAGAGCAGTTGCTGGTAAATGGAGTGTGTTATTTCTATATCAGTGTCACACTGTCAGGAAGTGGCACTTTGTTAAGATAATGTGACCTTTAGAATAATCTTTTAGTCTTCTATTCTTTCTCTGGTACCGTGAATCTCTACTTTTAATTCTTAATGTTTTTTGATGAAGTAGAAGTAACACAAAATTCAGTTATTCATGTTCTTTCCTTTCAGCTGTATTAAATGTCTTTTTCATAAATGGCATAGGTGCCATTTTATCCGTGAAAAGCTTCTGTTTGCTGACTGTAAAATGTACATCTGTTCTAAAATGTAAGTTTGGTAAGCATTTACATATTTTATAAAGGAGAGAAACTGATACAAGAATTGGGATCAGCTGCTTTCCAATGGTTTCTGTGGGGAAAGAAGTGGATAAAAAAATGCTCTGTGAGCTTTGTGCTAGGTTGTCTGTTGCAGAAACAGAAAGCCACAGGGGTGGAGCAACTATTATTTAAAAGGAAAAATATGAGACTAGGTTAGATAATAACAATTTGAATATTAGCAATGCTACCTGCTAGAGGGTTTTTTTGCATTAAGTTCTCAATATATTTTTTTGAGGAGATTCCCCAGCTTCAAGATTTTCCTTCTCAGTCTGATCATCCTTATTAAGCACTTGTTGAATCAGAGGTTCAGCTTGGTCTCTTTCCCATCTCTCTTGGATCTGCTCTGTGAAATATGAGTCATGCAATACACTCTGGGTCAAGGAAACAGAATTCCCTGCTTCCACAAATATGTCCCAGTTTTAGAAATGAAGTTTGGTGATTTTTTTTGTTTCTTTATTTATTTGTTTTGGGTTTTTTAACTACCAAAAGATGTGGGTGAAAGCTTTCTATCCTACAAAGCTGGTTTCCAGCAATTGCTGCTCTTTGCTTTCATGTCATGAAGCCTGTGGTCATAGAAAAAAGATCCTGCTACTCAGAATAGGAACTGGAAGTCTGCTTGATTATTTTTAAACCTCACTATTGTGATATGAGTGAAAATACAGTAGCAAAATACAGCTCAGTAGCTTCATGTGCATATTTTTTTAATTGAAGAAATGTAGATTTTTCCCTGGAGACAAAAACATTTTTAGAATAGAGGCTGCCTGTTCAAAAAAACATAGTCATCTAGCAGTGTTACAGCAATTTGTTTTGTTCTAATTGTACAAAAGTCCTTAAAAGTGTGTGAAAATATACACTTCAATACCATTCTGAATTATCCTTGAATTTCCATATAAAATCTCAGCATTATTGCTATACTTGGATAACTGAATAAAAATCCATGCTGATACAACAAATGTAACATATATTAATATTTCTGAGAAAAAGAAGGAAATCCTGCTTTACTTTGTGCTTAAAGATTGAAAGTTGGATTCTGTGCTTAACAGCAGAATCAGCCTTGTGTTACTTGGAATGAAAAAAATAACTTGTTAATGGCAATATTTAGCAAGAATTCTGAGAGAAAGGAGTTTAGTTTCTGAGCCCTGTTCAGTTTTGAAAGTGGGAAAAGTTATAAAAAAGTTTTATGGGGATTACTTTTATACTGTTTTTGAAAATGACACATTTCTATTTCTGGAATCGGAAACCTTGATTTTAATTTTTTTTTCCAAAAGGATGGTTCGTCATATAATTCAGCTGAAATAAAATCCAATTTTTCATTATATTTTTGTATGACTATCACTATTAGCAAACTTTCAGATCTTCCAAATTGTCAAAAAAACCCCAAACCCCAACTAAAAAAACCCCAACTAACTGCTGCTAATGTTTCCTACTATGGATGTATTACAGGACATTGAAAACTGCTGGAGAAGAAGACAGCACAAGTAAGGAGAGCATCTCCCCATAAACTTTTTAATAGTATTTTAAGCAGATACTAGAGAGATTGTAGATGTGTCAGGTTTGTTAAAGCTAATACTTCAGCTCAGGGAAACCATTTGGCACTTGAAGTAAATCTCCCAGATGGAACAATATCATTAAAAATTAATTGTATAACCACTGGACCTGTCTTTAAAGACTTGTGAACTGCTGAGGCTTTCTAATCAGATATTGTTGCTCCAGTTCACCAGTGAAGCGAATCCAATGACTTTTCCTGCGTGTGGCCTACTTCTGTTAATGAAAGTACAATTTATTCACTTCAACGTACAGGCTGTAAAACTAATCTCCTGCTTGACACATTATTCTCTTCCACGTGTTTAACTTCTCTTCACAGAACCAAAAAAAAAGTGTATGGTAAATCAGAAGGGACACATCAATCAACTCGGCACCGTTTAAAAGCCAATTAGAGTTGGGGATGGTGGTGTTTGATGCTGAGCCTGGCTCTTCCTGGCCTGCCCTGTCTGACTTACGTCAGGCATGTCTCGCCTCTTATTCTTTGTAGGGTCTTCAGCATTCAAGGGAGCTTTAAAACTCAAGAACTTCTTATTTTTTTTTAGAAGCTTGTTTAGTATTTTTGACTTTTGTTCTTCTATCTGAGCTTTCTCATGCCATGATGTAACTTTTGGATGATAAATGTTCATCAGAAAACTTAACAGCACTTTCATTTGCACTACATCTGTTGCAGTTGATGGTGGACAAAACAGACCAGCTGGCTCTTGCTTTACTTTCTGCTCCTTTTCTGAGGCAAACTCACTCAATTTGATGCTCAGTATTGGGCAGGGGTGCCTTGAGGCAGCCACTGAGCTGCTGTAGGGATGTCTATGTCCCACTGGATACCTGTATCTACATTCATGTTCATATAAATGTGGACATCTCCTTTAGGTAAAGCTCTTACACTTCAGATTGGGGTGGTTTTTTTTGGTGTTTTTTTTTTTTTTTTTTTTTTTTTTTTTTTTTTTTTTTTTTTTTTTTTTTTTTTCCTGGAGGACAGAGCAGGTTGTTTCTGAGCTGGCTGCCCTTCTAGCAAGAGCTTCCCTCAGCCCATTCCTCACATGTCCAGCTACAGCACCTTTAGGGCTGTTTGGAGTCATTTTAATAGTCAGAGTCCTAATATTTGCCACTAAATATTGAAACCTGGTAGTTCTTACTGCCACTTTTATTTTCTAATAAGGCATTTGTTGCCACAAAAGTAGTTCAGTGGTTACATAGTTTTTTAAGAAAATACAGGACAATAGCTTACAATTACTCTGTATATAGCTATAGAAAATGCATGCACATATATAATTGTATGCATGTATACTTGCATATACTTAATAAAGTGGATAATTTGTGCACAAAACATCAGCCATTCCTAAAAAAACCCCAAAAGCAACCGAAAAATCCCAAACAACAGCAGCATAGGACATGCAGAGGATTTTAATTAAACTCTGACTTCAGACTCTTTTTCCAAAATACTCTGGTGTAGTTAGTCTGAAAAGTAAGTAAAGCTTCATTAAACAGCGTTCAATTTAAAAATAAAAATAATTGTCTTATGTGGTAAAAGGCACTATTACACTCTGAAGTCATATATCATATTTATTAAAATCTGATTTGAACTTCCTTTTCAAATGACAAGCACAGCACAGAATTAAATTGTATTTATTATTGTTTTCATTATGAGGTTTATTTTAATATATTTTCCCAAGTTTATTTAGCATTTCAAGCTATACATCATAAACCTAGCTGGAGTGGTGCTGGAGATTTTAATGGTTCTACATCCAAGTGACCTTTTGTGATATTTCTGTTCTGATAACTTATAGGGATATAAACTGTGAGAATCAAAAGATGAAATTATAGAAAACAATTGTAGATGCTTCACCTTTCTTCTTTTATGCCATTTACCTACTCGGTAAAAAACAGGAAAAAATAAGTGCGTAACAAAGACAGGGTGACACTCAGGAAGCTCTGCTGGTTTTTCATTTGCCATGCATTCTCAGTGAGAAGTTGATCCCAAGTTGGAACTAGATGCAATTTGGAGAGACCTTATCTTACTTGTCTACAAAATTAAATGCTAAATAATATTTCATATGTTATTTTGTAGTACTATAAAATGCAGAACCCAGCTTCCATAATCTCAGAGTTTGCTGAGAAATGGAACTAATAAAAAAATAATACAATGAAAGTTTGCATTATGAGCTGCCTAAATCACAAGCCTAGGTTTTTTACTTCCAATTAGGCAGCCAATTATGGCATTTGAAGTTAGAATGAAAATAACCCAAAAATTCAACTAGTGATTTTTATTATGTTTCTTTTATACGTCTCTATGCACATATATAAAAATCACTACTTAAACTTTGTGACTCAGATATTGTGACTCTTAAAGCCATTTGACCTTTCCATAAGGACAAAATATGCCATTCTATGACAAAATTAAAGTGTTATGTATAAACTTGTATTATTTTGGAGTAATTTCACAAGCATTAATTCTACCTTATACCAAACACTCCTTTTTTCTGCCCATATCTTAATGTCTCACTAGAAGGCAACCCATAATGCCAGCAGGGGCTGGAACGTGCTGAGTCTCAGTGACAATTTGCTGATTATTCAAATTCATTTGCATTAGTTTCCTTACACTTTTGTGCCTTAATTTATGCCCATAATGCAAATGTTGATGCATCTCTGATGTAATTTCACATTCCTTAAGTTAGCATGACTCAGCCCCACTGATTTAAAATGCCAATCAAACCTTGTGTACCTCAGTGTTGATCTCATCATCCTCAGCCTCTTTGTAGGCAGCAATTCCTTGTCTAAAACATGAAGAACTTTCAGGAGAGCCTTTTTTTCTTTCTCTTTTTGCCTTCATAGTTGTTAAGTAGACAACATAATATTGGGCTGGGTGTTTATTTTTTTGTTGTTGTTGTTGTTTTTTTTTCTTCAGTGCTCTTCTCTCATTTTCATGTAATTGCTCGGTTCAACTCTGATATCTCATCTCTGTTGTGCACCTCTATGTCCATGGCATTCTGTGCTTCTGCATCATAATATTGGGCTGGGTGTTTATTTTTCTGTTGTTGTTTTTTTTTTCTTCGATGCTCTTCTCTCATTTTCATTCAGTTGCTCAGTTCAGCTCTGATATCTCGTCTCTATTGTGCACCTCCATGTCCATGGGATTCTGTGCTTCTGCACGAAATGAAGAATTAATAAGAGCAGCATTTCTTCATTGCTTTCACACTTCAGAAGTATCAGAGTTCTGCACAGGAGCAAGAGCAGATGTGTGTGTGTATCTTTCTGACCTCTTTATACCTGCAAAACTAAAGATAAGTTTTCTTTTTTGGTGTTGCTGTTATTTTCTTGTCTACAAGGAAAACTTCTACTTTATCAAGCTAATTTTTATTTTTTCCATCTTAAATGTTGTGTTAGGAGTAAAACACGGTTTAGAACTTATTTATTACTCTTTCCAGCTGCAGAATATCAGCGCCAATGCAACAAAAGCTGTTGCACTTCAATTAAAAGATCAGGCTGAACATTGTTAATTTCCTCCCTCTTTCTGTGATTTTTTTTTTTTTGGGGGGGGGGGGGGGAGTTTTGGAAACATGTTCTAGAAGTTGTGTAATTAAATTATTACCTGCTGTATCACCATCTGCTTACATGATTTTGAAGTGTTTCTAACCTCTGTGTGTATGTGTTCACTTCATGACTTCAAGGAAGTGCCAAAAACGCAGTGAATGTACTCAGCAGATGGACTGAGGGACTCACATCCTCCAAGCAGTCAGTCTTGATTGTTCTGGGCATAATTAAGCATATTTTATCTAAATCTAATTATTTAGTTTCAAAACATGGCAAAGATGTGTTTATTTTCAATAGTCAAATATTCCTTATGGGACGAAGACCTACTCCAGATCATTGTTGTGACTAAACATTACTATTCGAATATTCCTGGTAAGATCATGTAAGGCCATGATTGTTTTTCATTTAGCTCAATACTCGTATCATTATCTTTTAAAAGATTTAACTCAATCCTTGCACTCTACAGTATGCTGCAGGTAATTCTTAAAAAATAACTAGATCTGGATGCTTATAGTAGACTTGCCAAAAAGTGGGATTTGGATCTCAATGCTTAAATACTTCAGGTATGTGTTTGCTTTCAATCCTTAATGGTATTTCATTCAAAGCAATTAGAATGGTCAGAGGATTTAGGTTGGAGTGTGTTGTCCAGCAAAGAGCAAGAAATCATTTGAATTTAGAGAAGAAATCTGCAGATGTGAAGTCTTCATGGAAGAAGTACAGTAAGATCTGGCTGTAGTCAGGTAGTAGAAGAGCATTCTGCCCAGCCTCAGTAGGTTATTAGAATGTGTTTATAGTGGTCATGGATGTCTTGGGAAACATCCATGGGATCCAGGTGTGGTGGTGAGTGGTTACAGTTTGTTGGGGTGTTGCTCCAGAACCCCCACCCCTACCAGGGAGCTCTGCTGATTGGATGGGTTCGTTGCTCTTGGCTTGCAAAACGCAGAACTTCTGGCCAACAGACTGGCTTTGAGCTCATCTCAGTCCAGAACTGGTCTTTATAATTTATTAAAATAGTAGAAGTAAATAGTGAGATATCTGGATGATCACCAGCTTGCGAACAACGAGGCAAACCAGAAAACAGCCACCATTATTAGCTGCAATTCAGGGTGTGTTGTGGGATGGAAAGCTTCTGCTGACTCAGTTCTGCTGGACTCAGAGCACAGTTTGGGGGAACTGACCAAACTGATTTCGTTTGATACTGCTGGGAGTTAAGCAGCCTCTGCAGCCCACAGGAGGAGTTCATGGTGTCAGGATGAAGGAAGTGATGATCCTCTCAAGCACTTGCAGGCTGGGAATTCCATCGACTGCTGCATTCATTAGTAATCTGAAGACTTTCACATCATGACTCAGGTCTTGTGGGCTCATTAAATGAGAGTCCTTTCAGGTTTTATTCAGCTGTGTGAAGCCTAAATTGTGATAGGGCTTTAAGAAGGTTTTACTTACTATCATTTTATGTAAGTTTTCCAGTTTTTTACTCATGTTGCAGTAATTTTGACTTGGTAAACCAGATTCAAGCTATCTTCAAAGGCATTTAAGTAGCTTTTTTCAGTGCTATATTCAAAAACTCTTAAGTTAATACGCTCTCTACATTTCATTCCTTATATATTTATTTTTCTGGTTCTCATTAATTTAATTAGATTGCAGTCCTCCTTTGCTCTTTTTCTGGGCGATTGCTCTGCTGGATAAATCCATTTTAACTTTGATGGCTTATGCTAGAGGTGCATCCTCATAGGTATCTACTCAAATAAAAGTGCCCAGAGTATTCTCCTTTTTCCATAAACAAAATTCCCAATACAATCAGTAAAATTACTGGGTTTTGATAATCTGCATCTCTAATGACAAAGCCGTCTCTTTACTTCAATGATAGCTACTTCAATGATTCATAAAAGTGCTTTAGAACACTGCTGATTTTGTTTTTGAAATCACCCAGCAGCTTAACAATCAGCTTGGATATAAAATTCAGTTCTCCAATTGTTTGTAGTAGTCTGCACTAGGTAGGAAAGTTTATGGGCATTTAGCCAACTGCCTTTTAGACGTTGCATCCACCTGTTTTGACATTAATCCATAAAAATAAACTCCATATGTAGCCCAGGAAATGATCTTTGTGGGTTCCAAGTTACAATGGCAATAATTAAAATGATTGCTTTCATGTCCCAGATGGTGACTGTGGTAGATAATTGTATTCTCTGCAATTATTTTGGACTAAGTTTAGCAGAGGAAGGTAAAAATCCGGTGTGGTTTTGAGACAGCACACAATATTTTATTGGTTTAACTGCAGGCTTAATTATTTCCAGGATCTGAAAGTAAGAGAAAAATGGAAATGGATTATAGGTCCAAAAGAGATTTATGAAGCATTTATGTGTTACCTAATACGGATGTGGCACAGTGGTCACTGTAGGGTTACTGTCTCCACATTCAATGTGGTGGGCTTTGGGCATGACCTTCTAATGGTTCTATTTAAGAATTTTGTAAAAAAGTCTGAAAATGGGTAATGGAACTTGCAACTTTTGGCCATATTCAGACCAAGGCCTTTGTAACATCTGGCAGAGCAGCTACAGCCTTTGTAGCTGGGTGAAGCAGAGTCATGGCTTGATACTTTTAAAAGAGATTGGAAAATGGAGTAATTAACTAACATCCTGATAGCCAATGACATGTTATGCAATTGTAATGATTTTGTTTGTGTTATAACAACCCTGGTCGTTTCAGGCTGTATTTTGGTAATATAAATATTTTGTGATAGAGCAGTGCTTTGTGACTTTCCAAATTTTACATTTTCATGCCATTTGCCTAACATTTGGTCTCAAAACAGCTTAACTTTTAAGTGCCATTGAAGATCATTTATTTTTAATAATGCCCCAGTTCATAAATAAATTACAAAAGCTATGAGACATGCTTAATATAGTTCACTGTGTTTCTAAATACCCTTAATACATAAACTACAGGTATGTCCTGTATCTAAAATACAGGGAATTCTGTGAGTTTGCTGTTGGGAAAAAAAAAACCAAAGAAAGAAGAGCATTCAGATTTTCAGTCTTGAATTTCTGTTAATGTACAAACTGTTTTCTAATGTCAATTCTTGATTCATTTTAATTATAAATTTAGTCACTCTAAATTTTTCATGAGCTTGGGTGACTTTGCACTAGAAACTGATTTGCTTCTTTCCTTGCTGTAAATCATGAAAAGCACTGTACTATGAAACTCAATGGGAGACATTTCCCTGTAAAAAAAGTAGTAGAGATAAAGGAAGTGCTGCTGCTTTTTTGATTTGTAAGTCCTTATCCTCTTCCTCATGGGCATCTTCTGACTTCTCTTTTTTTTTTTCCCCTCAGCTTAGAATTAGGTCACATATAAAAAAAGCTGATTAAGTTGTTTTGTGAGGGAAATATTCCCACTAAAACCCCTAATTTAATAAAAATGCACATTTTTAGCAAGGAAATGTTTATTTCTAATGAAATAATTAACATGTAAGGTAAAGCAGAGCATGTTCAGTTTTGAATGATGTTTCTGGGGAAACTGAAAAATTTAATTTTCATTTCTTTAAGTCAAAAAAAATACAGGTCCTTGTGGAGTTTAGGATCTGTATCCCTATTTCTATATTTATGTATTTTTTAAAATTTGTATTTCAAAAGGGAAGAAAGGCAGAAGAGATCAGGGCCACACTGAGAGTCGCTATAGTGATCTAGACAATTTCCCAGGGGCCTGCAGAGAGACAGAAGCTGCATATGAATGATGGTTGATTATACATTTGTTTATTTTATGAAGTCTTCTCTTCTTCCTTCAAGGAGACATCTAAGTATTGTAGGTAGAAAAAAAAAGGCAATTGGACTGTAATTCATATTTTGATCAAAATTATCTGTATAATGTTGAAAACACTATTTTTGCAGAATTTATTAGTTTGTATTATTGAGCGTCACTAATAACATGTTTGTTTCTTGGGATTCCTTTTCAGAGTCAGCTATGGATAATATTTTCATGAATATTGCCAGGTTATGTTCTTTGGAAATTAGCTTATTGATTCCCTTCAGTTGAAGGGTGACTTGTTGAGAACACTGGTTCCTTACTGACTCCTGATTCTGCACAGACAGTGTAAGCTGGTGACTAAGATTAAAATTAGGCTGGGAATAAAATCAATAAAAACCTTTATAACTTTGAAATTTCCACAAAACTCTCAAATCAAATGTTTTTAAAATGAAGTTGTCTGAAGTACCACAGGTTTCCTTTTGTTTGTGTCACTGGAATGATGCAGCAGATGAAGCCCAAGCTAGGAAGCAATTAAATGTATTATCTGCCAGATGAAGGAAGGAAAGCCTGAATTCAGATGGTTTTCCTGCCTCGGGCTGAAGGGTTCAGGGAATAGAACCTCTTCTAAAGGAGAAGTCTGCCTGGTCAAGACCAGGTCCTGCTGTCCTGCTCAGCCCTGCTGTAAGTCCAGCTGTACTCCTCATCCAAACCTGCAGAGCTCCTGCAGTGAGTCCTGGTGGGAGCTCTTGTGTTTCCATCCCACTCCAACCCAGCTGCAGTTACTGAAGGGGTTTTTGTAGATGTGGGATAGCAATAGCCTTGTGCCAGAAGCATGTGTGACCAAAGGTGGGCTGACACAGACCTCATTTGTGTGTTTATTCTGTGCTTTCTAACATAAAGGTGCTCCTTAGAAAGAAGTTTTGTCCACGTTTTGGTGATGTGGGAATTGTGACAAAGGCTGCAACAAATACGAGACAAATAAATGAAATGCTTCATTTATCAGTAATTCAGCAAACCTGCATCATTCCTGTGCTTCAAGGGTTACAAGTCAAGCAGTTTTTAGCAAGCTGCTAATCTGCTGTGCTTGCTCTATAGTTATAGTTGCTTGCTGTCCCAGGAGTTTCCAGCAAATGCTCATACAATCTGATTAACATGGTTCACATACAAAGGGCGCTGGCCTGGGGACTACCACGTCTCATTAATGGAAATGAATTTTTCATGCCATGGCTGCTATGTCTGTGTGTTAAGACTTTTCATTTCTTTTTCCAATTCTGTCTCTTTTCTGTATTGTATTTTTTTTAAGCAAAAATGTCCGTATGAATTTTAACAACTGGTTATATTACAGGTCTGAGAGTTTTTATTTTTGCATACTGATGCTATTTTTACTAAGAAACAGATGTATTGGCAGCAGAGAAAGGGAGTGCAATGGCATACATTTGTGTTTATATTGAACCCTTTAGCTCTGATTGAATGCTTGATGAGTTCAGCTTAAGAATGAGGTGACTTGATCTGTTCTTGGCAGCAGTCCTGCTTTGTGTGGGAGGTTGGAGCAGGTGACCCTGTGAGGTCCCTGCCAGCCAACATTTTCATGATTCTGTGAATTGTCAACTTTTCAGAGTAACTTTCCAGAATTAAGTCCAGTATTGTAATTGATGTATCATCCTATTTTTTAAGAGGCTGCAACATGTTCTGCTATGACATGAATATGGACATGTTCTGGTTTATAGCTGAAAGCAGGGACAGAAGGTTTAGTCTTCTCCTAGCACTGTTCCTTGGGGCATTTTGGATTAATTGTGCTTTTTAAAGAAAATTGGAGAGGAAGCAACTGTACATATTAAGCCAGTAAGCAAAGTATGCTCTGTGACTGATCATCCACAGCTGCTTTCCTGTGGCATTTGTTATTTAACATTTTTTGCTGTCAGCAGATTGTCATTTTCTGATTACCGTTACTTTGCTGAAAGGTCCCAAACATCACTGGCTGTCCTGTCCAGGGCGTGTACCTGGACATGGGCATCCAGCATCTCCCAGGATCATCAGCCCAGCCCACATTTAGCTGATGGTATAGAGCTGAATTAGCAGAAACCATCAGCCCTTCTGTTGATGCACTGTTCCCACTTTAGCAGGGAATTGCTGCAATACCTCTAAGCATCAGTTACATGGTTTATAGCCTTCTTCAGCTCAGTGTGCTAAGCTATATGTTTCTTGAATATGTCCTCTTTGTTCTTGTCATAATGCACACTTTACTTCTCTTCAACTGCTAATGTCTCTAAATCAAAAGTTCTACAGCATAAACAATTTAAGCTATAATAGCTATGCACAACCCTGGCCAAGTATAAAGAAGGTTTATGAGAAGTTTTTCCTTTACAGTCGCTGATCTGTTATTTTTAGATTGTAAGGTGTGTGTCATGCTCTTCTCTAAGTGGTCAAGAAGTGTTATGGTTGCTTTTTAAGAAATTATTCCTCGAGAAATGTGTATAGACAAACAGTATTAATAAGCTCAGTCTACTGGCAGTCTGTGGTAAGTTGTGCATAGATGGAAATTTGACTGTCAACCTGAGTGTGTCAAAAATGACCAGACCAGGCTGAGACTGAAAATTAAGGTAGTCTTTAGGATAATGGACTTATCCAGTTCATTTCTTGCAATGCTCTCATCTCCATATAGCACAGCAAGGCTGAGAGATTTCTCTAAATAATGATTGGGAGGCCATCAAAGAGAGGCTGAAGATTAAACCATAGGCTAAAAAGCTGTGTCTTTTTTCCCAAGGATGTGGTCATGCTTGGGTAGGACTTGGCTGAAAACATCATCAGATCTCGCTGCTTTTGTGGCTTAGTTCTACAAGGGCTTAACTGAAAGTGTGAAATTCTTCTGGAGAGCTGCTGACAGTTACTGATACGTGAAGCTCTACATGTAGATGTAGTTCATCACAGATCTTAAACCTGTGGCAGAACTGCCAGAAGATAGGTGTGCAGAGGAAATGGCAGAAAGAAGAAGGGGTGCTTCCTTTAATTTTTGTCCTCAGGAATCCACTGAGGATTCCTTTGTTGACCTGAACTGACACATCTCGGATTTTCTTTGTAAGAGAAATCATAAACTCATTTCAGCGTGTAGACATTGGCGGACTCAGGATGCTGAATGTCACACCATATTGACTATGTGTGAAAAAACATGTTCTGATAAATTCACAGGAATTGTGCGCCATGCAAAATTACACCTCCAGGCGGACTCAAATGACCAAACTCTGACATTTCTCAAACTTGACAGCTTATTTCAGAGGAGATTTAGGAAAAAAAAAGGTCAAAGGACACCAAATATATTACTGCTCTAGTCCGCCTATAGCTATAGCAACACTAAATCTTCTGATATTACATCTTGGGGCAAATGAAGGGTTTCTCATTTAGACCCTAGAAGCAGGAGTAAACAAGGTTTAGGAAGAACAGCTGAGGGAGATGGTGTTTGGAGACAAGGAGGCTTAGGGGAGACTTTATTTTCTCTACAACTCCCTGAAAGGATGTTTAGCCAGGTAGGGTTGGTCTTTTCTCTCAGGTAACAAGTGGTGAGACAGGAAGAAATGGCTTTAAGCTGTACCAGAGAGGGTTTAGATTGGATGCAGGGAATCTGTCTTCACTGAAAGCCCTTGTAGACAGCTGCCCAGGGCAGTGGTGGAGTGACCACCCCTGGATGTATTTAAAATCTGTGTAGCTCTGGCACTTGGGGACACAGTGTAGCGGTGGCCTTGGCAGTGCTGGGTGAATGGCTGGACTGGGTGACCTTAAAGGTCTTTTCCAACCTAACCAAGGCTGTGATTCTGCCTTTGTATAGATCATATGCAGGGTTGTCACAGCCTGATGGCTCCAGCAATATCCCCTGGCCTCGCCAGGAGCAGTCTCGGGGCTGATGGCGCGTGCCCAGCTCGATTGCCTCCTGACAGGAGTCTGGGCTGTCCCTGTGCCTCACAGGTGTGCAGGGGACACCAGTGTGCTTTACAAACATGGCCTCATCTTGGGTTGCCACGGCAACACCGCTCTGTGTACTTGAGCTTTAACATTTGAGAGTTCACCCAGAAAATAAATTTGGCGCGATTATGAAGTACACTCGCTTGTTTTCTGAATTCTTTGGATACAGATCGTTGAGAAGAGCAGAAAATTATGTTACTGCCTTACTGTTTTCTGCCATAAACCATGCACAGAATCATTAAAGCTGTCATCTATCAAAATATAGTAAAATTCCAATAAAGCTAAATTGTAAATGTTGCCATCTTCAGCTCCATAATATATTATTTTTAAGGGCTCCCTGTCATTGTTGAACTTGATAAAACTGAGTAAAACCCCACTGAGCAAGAAATGAGAAAAAAATCTAGAAAATGTAGTCTTGAAGTAAGAATTTAATTTTTTTTATACAAGTACTGACCTATTTTTCTACAGCAAGTTAGAATAGCACAGGATGGTGACAGTAGGAACATTTTCATGTGTGTCTATCAGTATTTTGAATATATCATTTAAAGTCTGGTTTTATCAAAAAAATTACTCTTGACATGAGACATTAGGGCTTCATATTTCCTCTGTATCTCTCATTTCCATGTGAAATATTGCTAATAGGAAGATTAAGAAGATTTGTCTTCTGTAACCAGCTAAGTTTGAGAAATTGATCCCAAACTCTGAAAACTAGAGCACTTGGAACAGATTGCACAGAAAGAGTGCTCCCTCACTGCAGATATCCCAGAACCATCTGGATGCAATCTAGTGCTGTGTCCTCTGGGATGACCCTGCTGGGACAGCAAGGTTGGACCAGTTTTAGATAAAATTTTATCCCAAAAGGTCCAGAGTCATCAGCTTGTTTGTGGGTTGTGGTTTCCTTTTTTGGTTGGTTTAGTTTGGTTGTTTTTCTTTCCCCAAACAGAATGTGTTCATATTTTCACTGCAAGGTTTTGTCACTGATTGTTTAAAATCAGGAATGGAGTTGATGCCTATGATGAGGCCACATTCCTGTTTTTCTTGTTTGTAGCCCATCCATAAAAGTGATCTTTTGATTTTGGTTTTCTTTTGTTTGTTTTTGTTGTTAGTTGGCTGGTTAGTTATGATGTTGGTTTTTTTGTGGGTTTTTTCTTCTGGTTTGTGGTATTTTTGTTCTTTCCAAGATATGGGTTGAAACCACACAGTATTTTGCAATGTTGGTTTGCATCTTTTGAAGTATAGCAGACTTCCACTAGCACATTTTATTACCATGTAGTAGCTTGTAAATGTACAGTTTCCAAATTTTCAAAGTTAAAATTACTTAATTTTAAAAATAATAATTTAAATAGGATTGACTGTAATTAAAGAGAAAAAAGAGTTTGAACAATATCAAAGTGAAATGTGCCCAATCTAAAGACTGGCAACGTAAAAATTTCCGAAGCAGAAATGAGTCATATAAAATTAACTTTCTTAAGAACTGCTATGGCCTGTTAGTGCAGCTATTGCTGTCAGCGTTTTCAAGTTAAACACCATTCACAATGATTTTATTTCACATCAAATTCAACTATAAGCTTAAATGCAAATGCCCCAATAATAGTTTTTGTCCTGTAAAGCTTTGTAGTTTATTTCCTTCAGAGGCAATTATAATGTCTGGGGCGATGTAATGCAAACTATACTTTGATAAAACCTTGAAGTTGGAAAAACATATCTGTGCAGGCAAACTCGGTGTTAGGTTAGTGTACAGAGAGTCTGAGGAAAAATGGGAAAAGGGAAATACTGGCATTTTGGAAGAAGAGCTTTTGGTGGGATGGGCAGGAGCTCAGACAGGGTTTTGGGAAGGTAAATGTTGGGGAGGTGGTTTGGGCAGGAGGATTTAGGTGGTGGGGCTGGGGCCTGGTGCAACTGAACAGAGATGTGGGACAGAATTTCTTCCCCTTACACCCAGTTTAAGAACAAAGTGTAAACACACATACACAACACATCCCAACTAGCCCCGGGAGTCCTGATTGTCCATCTGCTTTTTTGCTTTTAGAAACAATGAAATCCTACCCAATGCCCTTCTCAAGGAGAAGGATCTAAGTGTTGATTCCAGTGGAAAAACAAGTGATTAATTCATGAACTAAGAAACTGGAGTGTGTGTGTGTGTGGCTTCTCTCTCCTTGTTTGGCATTGTCATCCTGATGTTTGCAAATGAGCAAAAAGAGTGAACAGTGAGAGAACTGAGCTGTTCCCACCCTCATGGGAGGGTAGAGCTGTCCTGGAAGCAAAGCAAAGGCAGCAGCACAGCACATCCCTCAAGGAATGCACAGGCTCTACCAGAGCCATTTTTACTGATCTGATTACTCCACAGTATTAACAAACCCCCTCAGCAGACTCTGCATCTATCACAGGTGCTGTTACCTCCTATAAAGTCAGTAAATATATCTGAGTTTTGTTTCAGGCAAATAGGTGTTTGCAAACTAAACATGTTTGAGAATGGGAAAGATCTGTGTGAGTAGTACATGCCCAGCATATTAGAGACCAGCTAAGGCTGCCTTTTTGTTACCTGGTCTACTGGGGAAGAAGGAGCTTTCTGCAATCTTTCTGTGAGCCCCAGGAATTCACAGAGATTCTAAAAAGGCAGCAGGCAAACATATCCATGTACCTATGCACATCTGGATGGCCCAGGATATTACAGCTCAGGTGCTGATGCATTTGATTGTAGGCAGATTAACTCCTCTTCCAGCTGGGCATCATCTGCACAAGTCTTACCAATCAGGGTGCACCGCAGCCCCTGTTCCTGTCATGTGCTCATCCTTTGTGTAGATATCAATGGTATCCTGGTCCACGTGGCTATTTGTGTTATAATAAAATCAATGAGATTTTGAAGAGGTTAAATACTCTATCGCATCTGTGCCAAAAAGGACTTACTAATGAAGAGGCAACTTTAGACTCAACTTAGCTGTGTTTTACAGACCTTTCTCCAGTCTGATCTCTCTGGTGTTTTTGCTACAACACTGCTCAGTCTTTCAGGTTGCATTCATCTCCAGTGAAATGTGAGCAACTGGTGAGTTTTGGCATCTGTTTTTATCTGGTGGCTCTATGGAGTGACAATTGTCC
>NW_005054309.1:6569447-6585353 GCF_000277835.1 Geospiza fortis | reverse complement strand
CTGCTTGCCAAGCTCATATCCCAAAGGTGAGGGAAGGGAGCAATCATTACTACACAGAATTAAGGCGGCGGTGATGGAAATATCACATTATTATTTTTGAATTACAGGGCAGTGTAATGTTGCTGTTGACAAGGACATAATAATCTCTTCTGCAAACAAGTTTTGTCAGGGATTTATAACTCTGAAGAAATTTGTCTAGGCCTGAAACTTGGCATCATGTCATTTAACAAAGTACTAATTTGCTGTCATACATACTCTTAAGCCTTGCAAGTGCAGTAGGTGTTGAGCTCCATGATAAGCACATCCATTGGCCCTTTAAAAAGGTGATATTACATCTACTTTGGGGTTTCCCTGGGCACAAAATGATTACAAGGACTTAGAGGAAAAGCACTCTGTATAGAAGATACTGAGAAGAAAACAAAGAGGAAAGACCCCTTCAAAATGAGATGATCCAACAGCCCTAGAATTTTGGATTTATGACTGTACAGAGAGGCCCCAAGGCCTTTAGGAGAATTCCTGGGTGAATTTTGCCTTTTCAGCAGCCTGAGAAGGGCTCTCTGCGGGCAGCCCATTAACACTTGCCAACACTTCCTGCTGGGCATGAGCCTGCTAAGTGTCTCAGCTATTTATGAGCTGCATTTAACAACTACAGCACCAGTCACAAACAATTTACAGTGTTATGCTCATATTGCTTTTTCCTTGTTGGTTTCATGTTCATGTAAACTCACTTTTCTGTTACGGAGGTATTGGGGGTGGCCTCTAATGAAGATCATATTCTGTAGTTTTCGAAAGCTTTGCTGGAAAGGGATTGAAGCAGGGAAAGTTGTCAGGAAAAGTTGCTGGTGGTTCCATAACAAGATATTCCTATCAGGCAGGATGTAAATGTGTTATTTTTAAGGTCAAAGCACAGGCAGAGAGTTTTGAAATGGGCTCGTTAAGGCAACAACAATCTGATAAAGCTGACTCTCCTGATTTCTTGTGTGTAGTTAATTGAAAGGATATTCAGCTTTGGTTTGATACCTCTCTATAAACATTCTCCCCACAAATCAGTGGAAGTATAGAAATGTACATCAGCTTTATTGGTCATCAGCTTGGCTCTGTCCAGTGTTCCAGAGTTTATGATCCCCTTTGCTGTCCCTATAGAGTGGCTTTAAAGCTCGCTTGGTGCATATTCAGACTTCTGGCATTTTGCAGTTGCTCTTTTATCTTCATAATAAAACATGTATTTAACAACAATTAAATGTTGAAACAGCTTGCTGGCAGATGGGGTGAATTTTCTATCTCCTGAAGTTTTCAAAAATGTCATTCAAAAATATGTTCATTTTATGGTCTGTGTTATAGAGAAGACTGAACTAGAGTACTGTAGTGGTTTTTTCTTGACTTCATTTTTCCTGTATTCCTATTGTCTTTTTTTCACAATGCACTATTACTGTGAATATGTGGTGTTTTCCTTCTCCTTCCAGTTCCAAGCCAAAACTACATTTAATAAATAATGTTTAAATTATGCCTACTTCCTTAACCAGCTAAATACCAAATATTGAATAGAGCAGGTGTTACAGATTGCATGGTACAAATGATCTGTGCTTTAAGAGCCAGGAACCCTTTGTAAAATTACTTTTGGAATGGTTAAATGCAGTGCAGGCCCTGATCTCAGATACTTCAAGGTGAGTCCTTTGACTGGAACAAGGAGCTTAGAAATATTAGTGGGAAAAGTGAAGCTAACAACTGCAGCTACTCTTGCATTCTTTGCATTCTTTAACTAAAGGACGTGTGTTGCTAATAAGATCCCATACTCCAAAGACTGGTCTCAAATATAAAACTTGAATTGAATATTGATTTTTTAATTTTAGGTCATTTAGCTGCTTGCGTGTTTGTTGGTTTGTTTGTTTTTTGTTTTTTTTTTTTTTTTCCTGAAGTGAGGAAACTGGTTTTGGTGCGCTGAATGAAAATTGAATTGCTAAGATGTTAAGCTGTGGAAAGGGGTTACTACTCATTTGCATAATAACCATTTCAAGGAATTTCATATGAATTTTTATTATGCATTCATATGCAGATTTAAATAACCTTTATTAATACACTCCATTGAACAATAACACCATTTTTTTCATATCATAAATACGGGGAAAACTTAACTACCACAGATAGGCAGTGGTCAACATTTATAAGCTCAGCAAGATTAATATTTGCCATGAAACACCATCTCAAAAACTGCCTTAATTCTGGTTTATGGCTAGTACTGTAGTAATCTGCCAAGGGTTTACCTGTTTGCCTAAACCAATTTGTTAAATTCCTAATTTTATCAGGAATTCTAGACCCAAAATTACCTGTTTATGAAATGCAGTGATGATTTGCTTTGCTTTAAAGGACAAAACATCAGTCTTTAATTTCTAATAAAAAGCAATGTGAAGTGAGTTGGAAAGATGAGGTTGTTGGGCAGTTGCTATTACCTAGCAATGATCTCTGTCACTGATGGTTTGCAAGTTAATCCTTCCACTAATAGAAGAGGCGACAGAGTGAAAGGGCAGATAAATAGCCTGAAAATGAGTTATCTCAATTTTCCAAAGAATATTAATATATGGTTTGATGTCCCCTTGGTGCTTGGCAGGAAGCTCAGTGCAGCAGGCATCATTTCTGGGGCTGGCATTTTTAAATATCTTCCTGAACAACCTGGATGGAGAGGCAGAGTGCTCCCTTGGGAGATCTCCAGGTCATCCACAACCGTGGGGATTGTGGTGCTGGAGTTCAGAGGATCCTTCTCAAACCTGAGGGCTGGGCTAACAAACTCCACAGAGAGCAGCCACAGCAGCTTTGCAGCTGTTTGACTTTGCAGCCATTTGTGGACTCTGCTGGAATTTAAAGACTGAATTTGCAGTCGTTATTTATTAAATAAATAATGCAGGCTTTCACACTAATTTAAGAGTCTTTAGCTCATCTCACTCTAAACTCTGCTGCTCTCACTGCCTCTGGAAGAGTTTGGGCTGCAGGGGGGAGAAATGATTTGCAAAGGGACTGGAATGGTGACTTGGAACATGTGGGGTCTCTTGGCTGTTCCCAGACTGTCTGACAGTTATAGGTGAGGGATATTTATATGGCTGTAGGGGGAAAATAGGCACTGTAAATTGGTATTGTATAGAGGCAGATAGCCTTTCAGGGGACAATAGGCTGTTTCATTATATTGGAGCTTGCAAGCAGTTTGCTCTCTTCAGAGAGCTTCAAAAAGCTGAATTCCACTTTGCCATTACAGTGGGTTCCTCTGTTATGTGGTAATGTTATTTGGAGGTGAATCTTAGGGAGTGAAAATGCCTTAAAACATAAAAATGGAGTGGTAATGTAGTGTTGTATGTGTCAGTCTAGTGTTCATCGCTATGAGAGGTTTCATGTCTTTGTCTTCATTTAATTCTAATTGAGAAGTGAGACTAATGTTTGAAAAGCCCTAAATTACAGATGCTTGTGTGTTGGAATAGCTATTGTCAGAATGTGGGGGAAAAGGCACCCTGTTGTTGCAGTCTGTCAAAGATGATTTGTTGAAAATTGACTTTGAGTGTTTGTAGTGGAGGTCAGAGTTCCCTGTAGAGGGCTTCTACTTCCATAGAAATATCTAGAAGTGCCAGAGTTATGCCTTGCTATTAAAAGAGTGATTTTGTTGCAAGTACTTACCTGGTAGTGCTTTTGATTCATTAAAATGGGAAAAATAAGTGGAGCAAAACAGCTGGGACAATTTCTAAGTAAATTCATCAGTCATTCCGGAACTATGCATTTAAAATACCTATAAATAATAGAATGCTCCATCTAAATGGAAGCCTTTTATTGATATGTAAGTATAGTGTCACCCTGAAGTTTCTTTTTTAATTCATCATTTCCTTGTGTTTAGAATCAGATCAGGCAATTCATATTATTTCCAGCTTTTCAACTTTATTTTAGCAGCATTATTTTGTATAGTGTGTGAAATGAAATTGTTGCACACAGTTGTTAAGCTTTAAAACTACTTTCAGGTAACAAATAATTGTTTTGGAAACTCTGAGCCTTCACTCAATTTTTTAATATTATCTTGAGGACTGACAAAATAATTGGATAATTTCAGTGCTTTGCCATTGGCACTTTAAAATTCCTTTTATTCATATTTTTACAATATATTTCCCATGATGATGTTCACAGGGCTGCTGATGTGACAAAAGACAGGACAATGGAAATGGGGAGAGTGAAGTACTGAGAAGCCAGTTTTTGGGCTTTATTGTCTGTTTCGTTCTCTCAGGTTTACAAAGAATAAATAAATTGTTTAGGTGTGCATATAGAAACAAACATTTCTGTTTTAAATTTTGTTTTAATAGATAAAAAGATGGCCTATCACAAAGTGAATGCAGACCAGAGAGCACAGGGGCACTCTCCATATCTGGACAACGATGAGCTCCAAGCCACAGCGTTGGACCTGGAGTGGGACATGGAGAAAGAGCTGGAGGAGCCTGGCTTTGACCATTTCCGACTGGACAGCACAGCCCAGCACCACCTGGGCAACTCACAGAGCCCTGACCTCGACCTGGAGCCCATCCAGCCTTCCTCTTCCCCAAAGGGAAGATTCCAGAGGCTCCAGGAAGACCCTGACTACATCTCCCACTACACGAGACAGGCACCAAAGAGCAACCGCTGCAGCTTTTTTCGGATACTGAAAGTGTTTTGCAGTGCTTTGATTTTATTTATTTTTGGAATTGTGATAGGATATTATGCACACAAGAAATGCCCTTCTCCCCCAACATCTCAAGAACCAAATAATCCTCAGATCTACCATGAAATTCTCAAGGAAATCAAAGCTGAAAATATTCAACGGATTTACAGGTACGTACCTTGGCAGGTTTTTTGTCTAAATGCTCTCAGGTGTGACTGTTAAGTCTTCACCTGATTTTTTTATGTGGAATCTTATTTACAAACCCTGACTTTTTTTTTTAATGTTCAGTTTTATCATGACACTTGGGAGATGTTCATAAGCGTATACAAAATTCGTCTTTTAAGAATGCAAATTTGTGCTAATCATAATAGGTTTTGCTTTATTAATGTTCTATTGCGAAATATATTATCTTTAATGTAAATGAATTGAAAAAACACAGATAATTCAAATTGAATGGAAATACAGACAATAGAACAGCTGTCCTAGATCCAGCTGACTGACAAATAACACTATTTAAAAGCAAGGTTGATATGAATTATAATATTTTATGCTTTAAAAAAATCCCTATCTAATTTCTGTCACAAAAATGAATTCTGGGTTTTTTTGGTTTTTTTTTTCTATATGGTAAATTAAACCTTTATCTTCTATAGTTTTAGGATGGAAAAATTGACCTTTGCACTCTGAAAGATGGTGATTTGTTTTTTGTTTGTTTGTTTGTTTTTTTTTTCCTTTATTACCTCTTTTAAGAATGTAAGTTTTTGTAAAATACCTGGGTTTGACTGGGTTTGATTTTATTATTTTTTCAGTGTGGAATCCTTTCACTTGTTTGACAGTCTATATAACATGTTTGTGTCAGAGTATAATCACTTTTCTGTAGCAGTGACTGTGGAAGAAAATAGGCAGGAACCAACTTTTGAAGTTGCCAACTTCTGAAAGTTATTTCTATATGGGGAGGGGAGATGAGCTTATTTTTGGTTTCTGGAATGCAAAGTTCCTTTTTCATATTAAAGGTAATGAATTGCAGATTTTTTGACCACTGTCAGCTCAGAAGCAGCAGAACTCCCATCCCTGAAGTTAGAAAAGTTTGTTGTCATGGTCATCCAGAGAGATGTTACAGAGTAGATCAGAAATACATCAGAAGTAGCCACATGGGTGTTCTAGTAATATTTGTATTTTATCATATTTACTAAGCCAAGTCTTAAATCCTGTGAGTAATACCATGTTTTGAGCCAACACTGTTACTAAATTCAAGAGAAAAGGTAAATATGAAGGGTTTCATGTCAGTTTTCAGGTACTGAACTGATTCTACTTCATACAAATCTAATTATTTTCATAATGGGAAAGTGTTCAGGTCATGAAAAATGTTGATTTTTTAATGTAAAAAGATAACTTATTTGTCTTTCAGAGAGTAAATGGAACTGAATTCTGTCATTAGGCTTTGTCACAACCAAAGTATTGGAGTGAGCTAAGCCCTAAGATTGGGTATTACACAAATTACAGCAAATTGCTGACATGTCTGTCAGACTCAGGATAATACTTGAGTACTTTGTGTTTGGGGACTGGGAATCTCTTGCCATTCTACTATTTCAAAGGGTGGTTTAAAACCATCCCTTTTCAAACCCTTTATCACTTGTCAAATGATTTTAGCTTGCTATTAAGATGCTAGTGAGAATCTGGATTTTAGGTAAAATGAATTATATAAATACTTTGAAACTTAAAAAACTTCAGTAGTTGCCATCCTGTAACATAATTCTTAATACTTGTTTGGGTTTTTTTTTCCTGTTTAATAGTATGAATTCAGTAAAAGCAGTCGAATATTAATTCAGCTACCTATCAATTCTGTGTATAAATATATGATCAATGTTTTTAATGTACTGCATTACCCATAAGTTTTTCCTAACCCAGCATTTTGGTCTGAGACAGCTTTTATCCCATGTTGTGTTCAGTTGCTTTCCCTCAACATCTGTTTGGCAGGAGTCAGAGTGACTGCAAGGAAACCTGGATGTGTGTAGGGCTACAAGTACAGAATGTGCAAAGTATGTTGCTTGGGTAAAAAGAAAAAAAAAAAAGCCCAAACCTGACAAAATCAATATATGTTATTTGAAAACTTCCTTCAATAAAATACTGAGTTACGAGGTATAAGTGGCAGCTGCTTAGCTTGCAATTTCTAAATGTTACTGAGCATGACATTAATTTAATTTCTGTTGTTTACTCCTTAGATCAGGCTCAGATGGTATGGGAGTTTGCTAACAATCCTGTGAAGGAATTAGGAGGAAAAAAACCAAAAGTGTTCAAGAGACACAGTGGTGCCAATCATAGTGCTGGAGCAGACATCACCTTAAATGTGCTTGAAGGTCTGGGGTGGGAACTTCTGTTGGGGTGAAATCTGCTTGTGGTCAGCTGAAGCTTTGAGGATTTAACCCTTTGCACTTCTAAAGAGGTGGCAGAAGTGCTCCAGGGAGCTTGTGTTGGTTTTGTTTGGATTAGGACTGGATTCTGTGTGAGTTGATGAAGCCTGTCTACAAATCCCTGTCAAAGTGGTTGAGTCTCCATCCCTGGAGGGATTTAAAGGATGTATAGATGTGGCTTTTAGGGACATGTTTAGTCACCTTGTCACTCAGAAGTGCTGGCTTAATGGTTGGACTCAGTCTTAGAGGTGTTTTTCAACCTAAACAATTCTGTGATGGTGTAGGATATCTGCAGTTTGTGTTCATGGGTTGCTGAATTGGGATATTCAGGTTCTCCACTGGAGGCTCCTGGTGGGCTCCTCTTTTGTCAGTGCCATCCTGACTGTCTGCATCATCCTGGCTCCGTTAAGGTTGTGGGGTTGTTTTTTTTGGTTTGTTGGGTTGTTGTTGATGTTGTTGTTGTTTTGGTTTTTTTGTTTGTTTTTTGTCCCCCCCCCCCCCCCCCCCCCCCCCAGCAGACATACAAGAAATCATTAAGTAAGAAAACTTGGTGTGTTGGCTTTTATTTCTTCGACTTTGCACTTTGTTTCCTGTGAAATGGGAATGCTACAGGATTTCTGTGCAATTTAGCACAGTTGTAATTACTGGTTTTGGCCAAGTTGCTTAATCAGTGGTACAGCCTAAATCAACATTATCTCTGTGAGCCTTTTTGGACACCTCTCCCCACCCCCTCGGAGGAGGTGCTTGCATTGTTCACAATAAAAGGCAGAAATGAGTTAATTCCTCATGTTTCAGAGGTTTCAAGATGGGTTGCCAGAGGTGCCTGAAGGGGAAAAGTAATTGCACAAGAAAAATGAAGAGCTTTTCCTCACCTAGCATGCTGCATTTTAAACTGGGACAAAAAAGAAAAAAGGACCAATATTGTTAATAGGATTCAGTCAGTAAATCAAAGAATTCAGGAGTTTAAATACTACATTTGTTTAGCTATATATTTTTGAAGATAAACAATCTGCTCCACAGTACAGGCAGAATCAGATCTGGTAAAAATCACTCTTGATTCTGCAGACATCACAGGGCTGATGAGAATCCAGTAATTATATCTGTTTGTGCCATGAGTGTAACTTTTTCACAGTGTTCTTCTGGAAGACATATGACAAAATTTAACTTCAAGGTAGGTGTAACTTGTCTCCAAAAGGCCTTCAGGGTGGGTATGAAAAGGACATAAATCCTACATCCAAAACAGGAGAAAGTTGAAACACAGAATCTACTTTTTAAAAGGACACTCAGATTTCTACTATCACTTAAGTGCTTTTGAAAATTCAGCTGGTTTTTTTCTCACTCTGTATGATGTATATAAAGAATTTCAATTTTATTACTCCAAAACCAAATCAAAATGAAACATTCATATTTTATTTGGAAAATGTGGGGCTATTATAATTTTTTATGAGGTTTTAATTTTGGGTCTGGCTTCTGTAAATTAAATGGATAAACAAAGATTGATGTTGAATATTAAGAATAAAAGAAAGAGGCAGTTGTGTTGATGCCAGTGATAACTCTGGCTGTGCATTATTTATCAGATTAGCAGATTGCTCTTGTGTTCTTAAAATTCTTGTAGCCTTATTGAGCTTTACTCATAATTTCTTTCCAAAATTGTACATCTTGGTTGATATCAGATGCCAGGTTTTTTAGATAATCTTCCCATGATTAAAACTGGGATGGGGGCACAGAGGGAAGCATCTTTGCTTTGCTCTCCAGCCAGTCTACAGAGAAGCTCCTACATTTCAACTCTGCTTTTCATCCTGTGTATTCTCACTCAAATGCTCCCTTCTCTGTCATGTTTCTCCCCCTGGAGCAACAGGGAGGTTTAAATCCCTTCATAATACATCCAGTTGTAACTAACTGTCCTTTAGAGGCATATCTGTTCCTTATTCCAGCTGGTGATATCACCTGCAGGATCTCCCAAATCCATCTCTGGCAAGAATTGATTTGTCACTGGTGCCTGCTGCCATCCATAACTTCAGCTTAATTCTTCAAAGGGCTTTGGGAGAGCAGGCAGCAGCTGCTCTCCTGTGTGTCATGGCCAAGGAATAAAAGTGCCAGTGCAGTGAGAAAAGGACTTTTACTTGTTTTTTTTTCTCTTTTTTTCAAAGTGAAGTGAGAAGCTTCCATGTCCAAGTGTTTCTTGTTCCCTGATCAGTTGTAATCAGTGATGTTAATACCTTGGGGCTTCAAATATTTTTCTCAGGCAAAGCCTGTGAAATACATACCTGAGGAGCAGAGAGAGCCTGGAAAATTGTAGTTTTGGAGACTTGGACTGAAGTAAATTTACAGGCTGGTGCTTGGTGAATTGCCTTTTTCCAGGAATGTGGAATCCCTGCAGGAGCAGAGCATCCTCAGGAAGGGTGTGAGGAAGGAGTGCTCTGGTCACTGCTTCCCTGGGTACAGACCCATTTAGTGCCCACTCTTATTAACAGCTACTGCTAATTAACAGCTACACCTGACCTCTCCATGGCTGCTGGGAGCAGTGTGCTGGCCTAGCTCACTTCACTCATGACAGTTTTGTTCCCTGTACACAAATTTTGGTTTTTGTCACACCAACAGCTGGAAAGAACAATGAAAAAAAGCAATGGGAACTCACCCTGTTTCCTCCTGGATATCAGTTTCAGGTGCTTCTTGTGTTGCTATCAAAAATGCAAGTATTACATCTAGTTAGGCTCAGTCTGAAGCCAGGCCTGCTTCATCTTTGGGAATGGATGTTGGTGTATTCCCAGGTAACCAGGAGCTAAGTGAGCTCCCTAGATCCATTTCATTCCCACTGCAGAATCACTTGGGACTCTCTTCATTCACATGATAATTTTGAATGTGTATTTATAAGTACAAAGTCCTTTTTGAAAGGAGATGAGAGTAATACCAGACAAGGGAAAGTTCCCGCTTTTCCCCCTGCCACCTCCCCATTGAAGAATGGCTCTGGGAACATGGGGAGGTGGCTTTTGTGGAAGAAAGATGCCCTGTGTGACCCAAGTGCTATCTGTGGAACAGAGACTTGATAAATTTAGGCTTCAGATACCCACTTATGTCAAGTATGATTTCTTTTTAAACCAAAAAATAGGTTATATCTGTACTTCAGAGGTGTTAATAGAAAGGCTTGTTTGTTTTATAGTTTTCCTTGGTTTCATTATTTTTAAAAATTTTGTTTCTTTTTCTTTATATGAAAAAAGGATGCATTATATTGATATAATACATGAGAAGGACATGTAAGTTTGATCCTGTTAGGGTCATCTGCAGCATAGGCTTATAATATTCCTTTTCCTTTTTGAAGAAACGTCTTAGGTTATGGTTTACTTACATTGAAAGGACGTGTTTCAAGTCCACCAAGTGTTTCACTGAGAAGAAGTTTTCTTTTTCGTTGATTATTTTTTTAACAATATCCATCAAAATATATCGATTTTTAGATGTTTGATTTGGGAAATAATTTCCAGTAAAATCCGATTCTTTGTATTGTAACTGTATCCTTTGTAAATTAAGTACATAGTGTTGCCTTAAGATAATTTTCCTAAGCAATGCATGTTTGATTTCCTAAGCAATAAGTGTGATATGTTAATGAATTAGAATCAATAAACTATATTATGCCACATCAGCATAATAAGCAATAAGTCCCTTGATAAATTTACTGTCACATCTTAGATGAATGGCTTTAGTCCTGCTGTTCTACAGTGCCTCGTGTGTTCCATGAGAAAGTGACACTGGTTTTTGATAGGCTGTAAAGTATAAATGAATTTTGCTCTGATCACTTATTTTTGAATTGCATAATCTTACTAATTTTAAAGATTACCTTGCTGGAATTGCCTCAGAGTCCTCACAAGAGGAGTGTGGTTAGGGTTTAGAGAGAGAACCAATTTCCATGGCCATTAGCTATGTGCTGCGTTACCATCACTGCTTAAAGTGTGGGGCAATTTAGTCCCAATTAGAACAGCAATTCTGAGTGGTGACAAGTGCTGCTTTCCCTAATAGATGATGAAATGAGCTGTGCCAACGTGGCTGAGTGAGTAATTTGCTTTTTAAAGGTCTGGCATTACACATTCCTGCCTGTTTGGGGTAGCAGAGGGATTGAGGAGGGCCTGATGATGCCTTGGATCCTTCTGTCAGCTGGGCTGCCCCAGGACATCTTGCTCTCCCCTTTGCCTGTAGGTGTCTGGTGCTGTTTGAAAAGCTCAGATTTTCAAGGGAGCATTTATGTTTCAGGGACAATCTGGAATGGATGGTGAAACATCTATGGATTGTAAAAATCCATCCATTTTAAGAAACTTTTGGTGAGTGATAGGCTCTGCACTTGACTTTACCTGGAAGACAGAAATACTTGAGATTTCTGAGCAGCTCTTGACACTAATGCTGCCTAAAAGGCAGTATTTAGAAGCTAAAAAGGTATTTACGTTGCCATCTATCATTTTTATAGATTGAATCAAACCACATTTTTCCTAACAGAAAGAACCTGAAGGAATAAAAGCCGTACAGCCTTCTGAGATGACAACCAGTTTTCTTAGAAGGCCAGGTGCTTCCATTTGGCAAATACCACAGGGTGAAGAAATTGGACAAAGTTGTCCTTCGCTGTCCAGTCCTTGAAATTCAATTCAAGGAGGATCAGCAATTTTGGCTGGTGGTCCCAGGGATGTGTTTATAACAATAGTGAGGAACAAACCTTGCAGAACAAACCCCCTTAACAATTTAATTAGTGACACGTGGACTGCCTGAACAACACAGGAGTCTCTTCTATCTCTGCTCTGAACTTCCCAGCGTTACTGTGTGCTCAGAGGGTGGATTTTTCCTCAGAGATGGCGGCTGAGGGCATTCCAAGAGTCCCTACAATTTCTGAGGCAGCAAGCCCAGCAGATTGGTGTTTAGGATGCATCTCTCATCAGCACGGTGTGAGACTGAAGTCCATGGGTACTCCTGAGATCCAGCCTTTCAGTGGGATCTGCAGTTCCATGGTAGGCACTGCAACAATAAGCAATTAGTTTCCTGCCTCTACACATAAATCAAATTAACAAAGCCATGAGGGGAAGGAGTTTTCTCAGCCCTTTCTTGGTGGTGCTTTGACAAGCAGTTCCCTGCCATCAGCACCTATGACAGCTATTTGCTGGAAGCCTGATAAGCCAGACTGTTGCTGAATTTAACTAGCTGCAATTTGCTGTACTGCATTAAGTTACTGTTCATGCAGAATTTGTAACTGAAGGTTGCTGGGGAACATTGCTCAGGATCGATCAGGGATAATGAAATTGATATTGTCTGAATAATAATCAATTTTAATGGTGGTATTCTGCAGTAGTCTTCTGTTAAGGGGCTTCTATTCTCAGTTCAATTCTCTTTGAAAGCTGATGAGTTTCTGGAATGAAACAAATATGGACTGCATTGCAAAGTTGAGGCTTTCCCTGGCAATATTGGAGCTTGTGGAGTGTAAGGCTTTTCAAAATTAAAGAAGTTGGCTTTTTTTAATTTTTACAGTACTGTTCATGGACAAGAAGTTAAATAATGCCTCCTACTCTGTGTGTGTGTCTAATTTCTGTCAGTCTCAGTAATGAGTGATCTTTAAATATACATTTTCAAGTTTCATCCTTCATATAGGCTGGTGTTTCCTTTCTCATCCTTCATGTAAGGTGATGTAGCCTTTGGACACATCCAGTTGCCACAAATTTACATATGTTCCTGTACAAGTTAAAATACCAACTCATACTCTGCTTGGTTTATGAGTGTTTCTTCAAGGCTGAAAAGGCTGTAATTTTCCAGTAAGATGGAATTTTCTCTTTCCCTTCTTTTTTTCTTTCAAGGGAAACAAGAAAGTTGAAAAGTGAATTGAAATGTCACTATCAAAACAGAATGTTCGAATAGCTCAGAAGCAAAATTGTTTGGAAATCTTTTTTTCTTGGAGACCTCATGATTTTTGTTCCTGTTTGGGGAATTTGGGGGGTGTGTGCTGACAGCTCCTCACAAAGCAAAGTCTGGTCTTTGACCAGCTTAATGTCTTTATTTCTCTTTCGTGAAAATTTGTGATTTAACAGAGTAGAGAAGATAACAGAAACAAAAATGAGCATTAAAAATAACACTTTAAGATCTTATTTGTTTTACTTTTTTTAATGGGTGCTCAATCTTCATTAGCCATCTGGCAAATTAATTGGGTTGTGTGAGGCTTCAAGAGAAAGGTCACTGTTGCTGAAAGGGTCAGGACCCCATCACAGATTGATTTCTCTCCAGGAAATTTGTGAAATCTCGGCAGACATAAGTTTGCAATAATTATAGTATTTTACTGAGAGTTGGGTCTAGAGAAAGAAAGTGATTTGGAATGTCTTTCCTGTGGAAGTTGGGACATGGCTGCAGACCCCTGCAGTAATCCTCTCTCGTAATACAGAACTGATGAAATGGCCAGAATTTCGAAGCCCATTACCTTGACTCAGCAGTCAGAACTGGTGTGATGCTCCTGACAAAATCACATTTTGCTGCTGCCTCGGGTGACTAACTGAAGCCCACAGACTGGAGAAGGCCAGGACTTGATCAAAATTTGGAGAGGTGAGACAGTGAGAAGAAGGATCAATAGTTCAAAATGCGTAAGGAGCCCATGAAAATGTCAGTGTGCCTGTGATGGACATTGCTCTCTCTGTTCCAGGAGGGCTTAGCAGAGAGCTCAGATATTCACAGTTACACTTGTGGCCAGGCTGGAAGGTGTTCCCAGTGCTTCTGGAATCTGTTTCCTGTCCAAGGCTCTGTGAGCCAGGGCTGATGCAGTGCAGATTGAGAGCATTTAATTATTGAAATAGTTGGCTGAGTGCTATTTGCAAGGAAAAGGTGGTAGCTCTGGGAAGTCACTTGTTTTATGGTCATTTGTTAGTAATTGTTATTGAATGCTTTTATTTTCAATAAGTGCCAGCCTGGGTGATGGACCTTGTGATGTGTGCATTATTAAATAAATAGGCAGGCTTCAAAAAAGGCCATACAGGTCATGAACAAAGTTTCTGTTCCCTGTCAACTATTTAGGGAAGGAAGCAAGGAGCTGAATTATTCATAACATGCTTAGTGCAAGGCAAATGGAACCTGCTGCTGTGTTGCTAGCAGTGCAAATAGTGACCTAAAATATACAAATGGTTTTCTTCTGTATTATAATGCCTGTTTTTCTTTACTAATCTTTCTGGAAACTATTTAAGAAAATTAAACCCTGTGACAAAAAAAAAAAAAAAAGGTAAATCTGCATGGTTCCTCAGGATCCTAGCACAGATCCTAGCAGGGGATATTGTTTCTAAATTATTCAGTTGATGTGCTAAGAAGATAGATAGGGCATGCTGTTAATACAGGTATTCATTTTGTGGTTGTGGAAAATGTGTGGGGTTTGTTTTTTTTTTAATTCAATAACTTTTGTAAAGGCTGTTTCCTACAGACAGAAACATATCTATTTGTGTAGCTGTCCATTTCTGTATGGGGTTTTGTGCCTGTGTGAATACATAGGTGTAATTTTGCATAATAGCTGAAGTTCTGTGCTTTACACAGCACTTCTCAAAGCTGTCATATATTCCAGTGCTTGGCACCACTTCTCCCTGTGGTTGTGGCTGAAGCCTGATTGCCTTCTAATCCCAGGACCACAAGTACTCCTTGTGTTCATAGCTCCTTTGAAGGGATAAGAACTCAAAGTACCATGATGGTTGTGTTATAAATGCCCAGAGAGTTATTAAGGACACAGTCCTTACATATAAATACAGCTTGGGGGGCTTATCTCATTCATATCAACACAAGTGTTATATAGAATGTAAGATGAAGTTAGTTGATTGCAGTGCAGTACTATTTCCATATAAAAAAAAGATACCTGGGGAGAATCCAGCATTAAATTACAAGTAGAAGTACACAGCACAGAAAAGCTGATGAATGGAACCAGCTCCTTTATGGCTTTGTTCTGTTGTTGGATATTCTTTAGCCAAACTGTCGTAGGGTTCAACACAAGGCAAAATATGTCTATGGTGTAGAAAAGGTGAGATGACTTAGTGATTTCTGGTTTTTTTTCCCCTGATCTCTGTGTTTCATCAGTCTTTTTAGAGCTTGTATTGAAGCATACCAAGATGAATAAAATTTGTGACTAACTTTTTGAATTAATGCTTTTTTCCCCTTTGTTCTTGAGCTGGTTTTGCTAGGATGCCTGAGAGGGCTTGATATTAATAGTCTGTCCTGATTAACAGACTGAGCTAAACCAGAGGATTTGGGCTTTGGTGGCTGGTGGAGCTGGGTGCTGTCACAGAGCTCCTGAAAGGCACAGGGAGCTGTTCATGGCACTGTGAACAGGCTGGGCATTATCTGCGATTTGCAGTTCTTTGCTAGCAAAACTTTTTTTTTTTTAATTTTATTTTTTTTTTCTAAGCAGCAGACTCGGTTAAAACAAAAATCATTTGGTATTATTCTAGAAATACAAAGCTAAATAAATTAAATCCTCCTTTAGTCTTGTGGATTTGGAAATTGGTTTTACATACTTGTGTTGCATCCTGCCTGGATTAATCTAACTCCCTTTTCCCAGTTTTTGCCAGCACTGCTGCCTCAGCAGCCATGTACAGATCACAGATTCCTGAGGAGGAATGAGGCTTATGGATGGCTGGGTCTCTCTTCTCTCTCTCTCTCATTTCCTCCTGACTCAGTATGTCTTGACATTAAAAAGGTTTCTCTGTGTGGGAAACAGTTAATCAGATCAGGATGAGTCAGAGCAGGATTAAATGTTGGCGGTCGGATTGGATCCCTTCCCCTCAGTTAACGTAATTAAGACTGACATTAAAGATCAAATTATCCTATATCAAATTAGGTCTAAGTGAGAAACTC
>NW_005054309.1:6531950-6569437 GCF_000277835.1 Geospiza fortis | reverse complement strand
ACAGTGCTGGCCCTGCCTTGCTAAGGAGGCTTGAGGTCCAGCCAGAGGATCCCCAAGGTGCCTCCAGAGCTCTGGGTCTCCTTGCCGGAAGGTTCCTCTTGCAAAAGCAAAACTGGCTTTGGGGGAATGTTGGAATTTTTCCAGCAGACTGTGGAATTGTATGTATGAAATCTAAATGCTTTGCTGCTTGGCTGCCTTTCCTCAGGGGCCTTTCTTACATTGCCTCAGGGAAACCCCAGGGTACTCCCAGGGCACCTCAGCTGAGCGGGGCACAGCAAAGGGTGGGATGGCACCAGCATCTTCTGACCTCTGAGAGATCATGGGATCCTCCTTTGCTCATGTGTTTGGTTTCTCCAGAATGAGTGAATCTCTTAGACAAGATGTTAGCACACACAGAATCACCAGGTTGGAAGAGAATGCTTGCACTGAATTTTGGTTATTGAATAACTCAGTCTGCCCCAAAAGAATTAACTTCAGCATATAGTTATATACTGGTACATAAGGACATTTTGACACTTTTTATTTATTGTGTGTTAGACACTGGTTGCTGGCTGCATTATATTATGTGACTCAGTTCAGCAGAGGTAGAAAAGAGATTTATCTAAAGATGAGTGTTAAGTATTTGTTATGTGCTGTTGTGCCACTCATAAAGAGTGACTTTGGGACAGGAATGGTGATATTCCATTGGTAACTGAAGATCTATTACCCTAAAGTAAAAAGAGGGGTTTTTTTCAGAATGAGAGGAAAGCAATTTCATACATAGAGGGATGACAATAATTGCAATAAGGTTTCCTGTAGCCATACACAAATAGTTTCAGTTTTTAATGCCAGATTGTGATACAGGAAGTAAATAGTGCTTCATAAAACTACTAAAAAGATAACTTAAAAGAAAAAATGTGACCTTAGCAAGAATTGCTGGGGCAGCTATTCCAGAAGCATCAAAAGTATATTGTAGTTCTGTTTGTAATCCTTTAGATAGATGAGTTGATAGTAATAGAGAATTAGTGTTCCTTGCCAGATAGCTAGGAGATGTCTTTATGCTTTTTTATTGTGTTACAAACAATGTATTTACTTCTCCTCGGATGTGCACGTTATTGAAGTTTGTCAGAAAAATCTCTTATTTTATTTTGCCCACACCAGTGTTTGAAACCTTGGAAGGATTTGTGTGTGCTCAAGATTGGTTTGTTGTTATTAGAGCTGAGAGGGAGCTGATGGATCTCTGTTAGCACGGGTTTGAGACAGTATTTGAGCCACCCTGGGAATATGTGAGAATACAGTAAAATCAAATGTTTTTTACTTACAGCATTGCTTGAACACTAGCTCTGTGAGAGAGCACATTCTGCTAGATATGGAAAATTACAGTGAGTACTTGCAATGATCTGGCTCTGGGTTTATGAAATGGAGGAGTCCTGGTTTGATCTTAAAGGCAATGTAACAAAGTCTTCAGCTGCTTTTCCCTATTTACCAGGAGAATTTCATACCCACTGGAAATACTGTCTCTCACCAGCCTTGAATACACGCAGATGTTAACGTACAGCATCACAAAATAGTTATCTCTCCAGCTGAAAGTCTGAATTTTCAGAGAAAGTATAATTATTTAGGGAAAGTGAAGATGGAATGAAGACAAGAAAAGCTCCTTGACGGTATTCAATTTGCCTTTCAGAGTGTGTGTTTTATAATAATGTTTTGATTTAATCAAATTAATTATCTGTATTTTATTTTTCCTTAAAAAAAGAACAAAAAAATCCAAACAAAAGACAGGCATGAATTATTACACTAATATTATTATGCACTGGGAATCAAAAAGCCTGAGCTAATGCTGTTTAGACCCTTTTTTAAAGAAATAATCAAATACATTAAATTAATTTTTCTGTGAATATCATGTGAAATTTTTCTCATCTTCTTATATTAGCAGATCTCTGCAGAAGGGACTAGTTGACTAAATATAGATTCAGCACTTCAGTAATTTAGTAATTCAGTACATTACTATGGTTCCAGTCAGAAAGAACTCAAAAAAAACCCTAATGAAAATAATTTGGAATTAAAATGAGTTATAAGTATCATTTTTAAGCAGTATGTTGATAGTCATGGAAGTGGAGCTCTGTTTCTTAGAGGAGGATAAAGCCACATGATGAACTAAGGCAAATTGTATCCTTTTTAAATGCTTCTGATCTCTTCTTCCTGGTTTTGCCACTGAAATGGAGCCCCTTGAGTTTGCAACTCCCTTTGTGGTGGTCTAGATGTATAACTAATTATTTAACTAATTAATTCATCTTTCAGATCATATTTAAAAATTTTTATCAGTCTTTTTTCTGATTTCCTAGGTACACTTATTTTCTTGAATTTTCCCGAATTGTTCTGAATTTGCAATTGTGTAACTTAGCTCCTTTATTTAAATTTCCATCATTTATAGCTAACAGTGGGAATATTTTAATATTTTAATTTTGTTAGGTGAGATATCTAGCATGTCTTCGCACACTTGAGGAATATGGAATAACACACTTGGATTTATTTTTTTAACTCATAAATAAAAGAAATAATCCTGATTGTCCATAGTTTCTCAGAGACAAGCCCCAGCATGACTGAGTTAGCTTATTATAGCATTGATAGGCACATGTTTTTTGAAATCTTTTTTCAAAGAAGTGCCTCTGTGTATAGAGGGACCAGAATAACTAAAGACCATGACTGTATGGATTTTAAAAATCTGGTTTATCAGGTGGCTAGGCAGGGAGATCTCTGGGGTAGTTAGTGATTTTATTTGCTTTCTATACTGTGGCTGGTGTTCTGGAGCCTTGTTTCAAGCCACTAAAATGCCAATAACCAGTAGTAACACTGCCTTTGTTTTCCTAAAAATTAATGCCTGCGTGTGTAGCTTATGCTCCTTAATTTTGAATGCAGCCTTTGCCGTAATTGTAGAAAATGAGAAAATTGTGAGCACAGAGTTGGAGAGAGGGTGAAGCTACCGCTGCTAAGGAAACCTTAATTGTTGAAGTTCAAGTTAAAAGGGTGAATATTCAGAATTGGATCAGACTGCAACCCCCCTAGAACTTACTGCGAATGCCATTTAAAAATGATTGGGCACTTCAGTTTAATTTGCTTGAAGGTGAAGAGCTTATGAGACATATTTGAACCCAGAAATAATTCTGACAGCTAATTTTTACATGCATGAAGAAGAAGTTTTATAGTGGAAACCTTGACTTTTAGTGCTGTAGAGCTGTCATAAAGGCCCTAATGATTTCTGACTTAATTACGTGTCTGAACACTTAGGTTGATCTGCATTCACTACCCTTTAGAGATTCATGTCCAAGTACCAAATACTGGATGCAGTCTTTGGCTGTGAAACCTGCTTTGCTTTACCTCTCAGCCTGCACAGCTCTGCTGAGATCTAGCAGACAGATTCTGTACTTGTTGGTAGTTTACATCTCGTTTTAGCCTCCACTCACGCCTCCCTAATTTATAAATAAACTGCACAAGCACGTCAGACCTCACTTGCTGCTTGTGTAAAATGTTCTGGGGCAACTGTTAGGAAAAGCCCATCTGTATTTGTAACAACACCCTCTGTGTGCCCATCAGTGTGTTGGGTTCCCAAAGTGTTTTTGCTGCCCTAGGGATCCACAGTGGGTTATTGAGGAGGAAAAGAGGAGCTGGACCTTCAGCAGTGCTGGACTGGAGAGATGCTGCAGCAGCAGAGCTGCCCTCCTTGTGCCTCTTCTGGGACAAGGGATGTCCTAGGCTGAGTAAAGAAACAAAAGAAAGTCTGGCTACATAGGATAGGGCAGGCTCATCTCTCCCTGGTTGTGGAAACGAAATGGTGAAGGAGTCATTAGTAGAAAGAGACTTGTTCTTCTTCCTTGGTATAAACCTGTTAGTTTAATAGTTAAGAAGTGTGAAATAAAAAAGGTTCAGCATCCAAAGGCTTCAGGCACCTTTATGAAAGATTGTTACTCTTTGGCTACAGTTAATTCCATTTTAAATATGTTTATTTTCATTTAGAAAGTTCAGCTGGAGTTTGGATGGCTTCCCTGCTGAAGATAATTTGATTTCATATTGCTGCAGTTTAAATGTACATAGACAGAAGAAAAATTCTTCCATAAAAGCTGCACTGTATGTAAATCATCCTGTACAGGCAAAGAGTTTGGTGCTAAGATGCCACTTATGTGTTAAGAGTGAATGATTTATGGGTTTGAGATGATATTTTAGGATTCTGCTGCCCATGCCTGTTTTTTAATAGCTCGTGTGTCATCCAGCTGGCACATACTGTGTCTGTGTGTGAAAGTCAATGTTAAAGTTAAAAGAACCTAATGAAACTGAATTTTCAGACAGAAGCATGTTGTAACATTACTATTTTTTGTGTCAGACATGCTAAATCTCATCTCAGTTCTCCTTGGGTTGGCAGAAATGTCAGTCCCAGACTGCACCGAGCCTCTTTGGGTATGATGCATTATTTGCTGATGCCGTTTTCTTGTTTACACAAGTGGATTTGCATGGCTTGGTGCTCCAAATATTGGACTACTGAAAACCACCTGCATCTGCTGAGGTATTGAGACTAAAGCTCTGGAGGCTGGCCAGGTTTCTGCAGTGCTTTTGCTTACGTGGTTGACAGTAACATCTGGTAACGCAGATGTTGAGTTCTGGAGAGCCATAATTATTCTGAGAGCAGGGAGAAGTTGTCACACATAGTTATTATCATGCTACTACCACAGGTATTAGTATCAAAGAGATCATTTTGTTCTTTGCTGACAGCATATGTTTTCTCAGCTTTGGAGATGTGCTAGTTTGATGCCATGGAATATGCAGAAGAAAAATTATCTTCGTGTTTTTAAGCAGTTTGAAGGTTAAAGAAGACCAAAGAGGCTGTAAATGCAAAATATTTTGTTTATTCAGAACACCAGTTTCCCTGAAACTGTAATTTCTGCCAGAGTATGTTTCACACTGTGCCCTGGAGCTCCTCATAAATAAGTGGGTTGAGGGAATAAGGGAAGTGCCTAAGCTCTCTCTGAGTGTCTCAGGTGTGTTAGGGTTTTGGTTTAACTTTGGTTTGGTTTTGGGTTCTTTTGGGTTATTTGTAAGTTTGTATTTTTGAACCCCAGACACATTTTCAGGCACAGGATTATTGGAAGAATAAGACAGCTGAGATGTTGGGAATTTTTGTATTTACAGAGGTATTACAGAACTAATATTTGAATTTCTACTGGGAGAGAGATTTAAACTCTACTAACAGAATAATTCCTGAAAATTTAATTCAGTTGGTCAGCTTGATATCAGGAATTAATCTCTTTTTTTAAAGACATACCTTTAACTGAAACAGCAAACAGTTGTTACTTCTTGAGTTATTATTTTTACAGTGAATACTGAGTTTTTATTTAAAAACTTTGTATTTGAACATCTGCACACATGGAACTGTGCATCTTGTTAAATCCTCCCAGTCAGTTTGATGCACAGTACAAAGTTTACGTTTGCAGTAGTGGCATTTAAAAATTACTTAGCCAACACAATTTTCTGATGTGGTTAGAAATAAAAGTTTACATGAGCCCAATGAAATGTGTTCAAAAATCTCTGTCCTATCTAGGACAAGTGTTTTTATCTTACATTGCATATGAGAGGTGTGAAAAAAATTTGAGTAAGAGGGACCAAATGAGTAGGAGTCCCAGGCTAAGAATGTGAAGAACCATAAAGTTCTCTTAATGTGTTATTCTGCACAGTCTAAATCTGAAACTAGTAGAAGGAATTTTATAATAATCTGTATTTATTCAGCATTAGAAATGGGTGGGTTTTTCTCTTGAAAACACAACTTTGTTCAAATTTGACTAAAAGTGAGGATTCTTTATTTGAACATCTGAAGTTACTTAAATTGTTCTGGTATTTTCCAAATTCATTAGCTCTCCTGTTGGCATAGCTCAGCAAGTGCTCAGGCAGCCCAGAGGAAAGTGAGATCACAAACAGGTCATCATGGAGTTGCTTCTCACATTGCCTTAATGTGCTGCGCAGAAGTTTGCTCTTTTCACTTTTGTCCTCAGTTCACATTTACATTTGAGGCTGTGCTTAGCCCTGGAAGAGCACTGGGAGCTGCTGACTGTGCTTGGCAATCACCAAAATGACTGAACACTCTTTGTCACCTGGGGTCATACTTATATTTAGGTGGTTAACCAAGCCTTCTCTCGTTCCTTGCTTTTGCTCAGTAGTGCCTGTACACTGCTCTGCTTTCTACTGGCTTTGTGGTCCTCACACAGCCATTTCCTCCTTCACATGCCACCATTTCCCAGGGTAAGTAATTTTTGTGGGTTCAAATTGACCTTGGTGGCAGCAGTGAGTTATTTTGCCCCGTGTTGCATAGGAATGGTTACCCTGAGACACAGATTTTGTTACTCTCAGATACGGCTTGTTGGTGCAACAAGCGTAAGCGATTTAGCGTCATTTTCTGCCCTCTGGTTTTACTGCTGCTGGATGAAAAGGGCTGTTTGCTTTTATTCTCGTGTTTTATTTGTTGAGCACCATGCCTTTGAACTGTACTCACACAGTGCACTAGGTCAGTGTTTAGTTTCAGATGCTTCTCAGTTTCCCTCGTGTAACTGCATCAGTCAACCCCGGACAAAAACTCGGGTCGTTTTTGCATCTTCCATAGAATGTTTTTCCTAGGATTGTATAACTCTGTGTCACCAAGGGAATTCCCATGCCACCTTGCTAGCTGACATGTCAACACCCTCCTGCCTTGGTCCTTCCAGGTGTTTTCTACCAGCTTTTTCTCCTGGAATGTGTGGTGGCCAATTCTCATTCCCTTGCAGAAGAGAGCAATTACTTTGCTGCTGGACTTCACCATGGGAAAATCTGATTTAGAAAAGAACCAGAGCCCATCAGAGCTTTGTTCTGGCATGGTACTTAGTGTCTTACTAATGACTTTCAAAGAAAAGCAGGAGCTCCTTCTCTGTAAACTTTTCTCTGTGTGCCAGAGACAATTTGAGAGCTGTTTTTACAGAGTGGATTTTGCCGGCCTTGCTGCAGCGGGTCTGCACATTTATCAGTTAGCCTTCCTCAGGGGTATAATTGCCAGATGCTCTCTGATGCTCATTAAACTGGAATCAACATCCCTGTAAAATCCATAGAGATGGACTGCAATGCTCCTACTTCAAACAGGTAAACAAACCCTATTGTCAGCACTAAGAACTGCAGTGGCTGTTGCAGCACAGGAGGTATCTCCCTTGCAGTGGGCTTCTGTGGGGGAAAGGAACCCCAAAATAGTGAGGAAAAATTAAGATTTCCAAGCTAACAATATTTTTCCTACTTCTATACTTATAACACTTCATACTTACATCACATTGATGATGCAGAATATTAAATTCCAGCAAATGTGAATTTATATTTTCAACACCAGCAATATATTGGATACAATGGTAAATTCTGCCCAGTGAGAATTAGTCTTGGTATTATGTGTAAGATAGATAAAAGAGTACTATATATTATACCTGTAATTTCTATTTCAGCTAAGAAAGGTGGGTTCTGAGTGTGTGATAGCAGAGCAAGCTCTCTTCAAGCCAGTTTTACACTTTCCTCATTGAAAAAATGTTCTGATTTGAGAAAAAATGGACAAAGAATCTTAAAGCTTAAAATATAATGCAAGGTTAAATTGTGTCAACAGGAAACACCTTTGAAATATTGTACTTTTCACATGAGAAATTAAGAAAATATTGAAATGCATATTTCATAATTTAACTGTGCCAAATTTTATAAAAGGCATGGACTGCAACCCACAGCCCTGTTAATTAATTAAAAACAGCAGCAACAAAAAGGCAAGAAGGTAAACAGGAGACCTTTTCAGCATCATCTGAGCTTTCCCAGTTAAGACTTAGCCCTGCTTCTGAAGATCAATAAGCTTCACAGATCAGGCATGTAATTGAAACTGCCTCCTGTTCTGTGCCAGTGCCAAATGCAGCAGAGCATTCTCTGGGAACTCACAGTCAATAATTACAGCTCACCTAATGGTTGTATTATGCCTTGAGGTGTTTCTGACTCTTCTGCAAAAAAATCTGGGCTTTTTTTTGGTCAGGCAAATGCATATTTTCGGTAAGCGCTTAAACACATAATTCCTTTTTAAATGTTGCCTAGCTGCTCTTTACAGTATTTTTATTAAAGGAAGGGGGGGAGGAAGCTTTCATCCATCATTTTTGTGATTATTTTGAATAAATGGGAGGTTTGATTTGGGTGGAGAGGGCAAAGAGCACAAGTTTCTTGTGGTAGCAGATGTGACATCTCCTCGGCATGGGGCACCTGCAGTGGCCTTTGCACCATTTTCAGCAGCACTGACCAAGCCATTGGAAGCCTTGGAGATGCTTCCTTCACACAAAACTTTCGGCCTTGTGTCACGAGGAAGTTTCACCCCTTGTAGACTCCAGTACTGGTTTTCAGTCACACAAAACCTTTTCATGTTTGTTAAATCTCTCAGAGCCAAAGCTGGACTTAGCCTGGGTGCTGATGGAAGCTGTTGATCCATGTAGGTCTTGCAATTATTTCTTTCCAGAACTTAGTTATTTCAGGCTTTATTAATGATACTGATGTAGCTATTTCCCTCTGCTTTCGCTTGAATTGCAAAGCATGTAGAACCATAATTTAATACAGAACTTTATTTAATGAAACAAACCTTTTTTTATTGCTGACCTGTACTGTGCTATTCCTTTAATAAGCAGCTGTTCCCTTTAGAGTTTGTAGTGATTGGTGTATTAGTGCTTGTTTTAAAAAGACAGCAAATATGTCTTCATATTCCATTTAAACTCAGCTTAAATTCAAACAGATTACTTAAAAAGCAGATGAGAAGTTACTGCATATTCAGCTCATGCAATGAGTGCACAAAGTCCAAGCGACTGCTTGTTTTGACAGAAATAACCATTAGACAGTCATTTGAAATTTTCTTTAAACTATTTCCTTTTATCAGTACACATCAGATTTTTGTGGATTTCAGAGGGACTTGATTTTACTTTCCATTTGATAACATAATTGCTAAACTACCTTTGGTGATCAATAAACCTGAAAATGAGAAATCTTTTCTCTCCTTTTCCTGCCTTTAGCCACATTGGCATTTTTAATTAAAAAAACCCAAACCAACAAAAAATAAACCCAAAAAACCAAGCTGACCCAAACAAAAGCACAAAGTTTAATTAACCAGCTATATTCGGGTGAATAACTTGGAAAATTATCAGTAGAACACATGTATAATAATCAGTTGATGTGCTGTCATTGTAATATGGAAATTTGAAGTTAACATGGTGTGGATAACACCTGGCTAGGTTGTTGCATATTCTCTTCCAGTTTTAATCCTTACCTCTTTGTATGGGGCATATGTAAGAATATTATTTTCTTCTGGTTTTAGTGTTAATACCACTTTAAATGAGTACACTTATTTAAAACTTTTCAATAATTTTCTTTTTCCAATATCTAATCAGTGGTGTTGATTGTGTCATGTTGGCAGCTTTAGAAAATGACAGCCTCTGTTAAAGTTCTCTGAAAATGTTTATTCCAGGTAACATTCTTGCTTTTCTCTGGAAGACCTCTTTAGTCACCAGGAGGGTTTTGGTAATTCTTTCCGCCTGCTTCTTGACTGACTTCTGATGATGCTTTTGTGAACTTCATGGGCAACAAAAGTAATTTTATGCTGAATTGAGAGAGCCATGCTTTTTGCAACTTTTTGGTGTCGTACTTATATTCCTAAATTCTTACTTCACTCTCTGTTTACTCTGGAGCAATTATTAACACTTTTGGTAGACTTTGTGAATTCCATGTGGGGTTTTGGGTGCTTTTTTTTTCTCCCAGGTGTGTTTTTCAGTTTGTGTTCAGGCAATACTGAATTGAAATGAGGAGCACTGGAACTCACAGCTGTTAAAATGGTAACAGATGTTGATTGTTCAGCTCCTCTTGGATCTCCTGGCTTTGGAAGTTGGAGTCTGGATTTAGCTGGAGTGTCAGACAGGACTCTAATTGCACCAAGTCCAAGAATAAGGACTGTGTGTGTCAAAGCTTTGATGTGATTGACCTTGATTTCCAGGTGATTCTAGGATTGAGTGAAAACAATGGTTTTCCATTATTTTTCTGCTCCAGGAAAAGCTGATAGAAATTTTGAAAAATGACATTCTGGAGGGTAAAAGGGTGGGTAAGACCTTTTTAATAATATTCAGTTGTTATTTCCATTTCAGTTTTTGACTGAAATTGAGGCTTTTTGCCCACCTTTTGCATCTGTACTGACTGACTCACACATTCTGACTCCATAAAATTCGCTGGGCTCATAATTGGTATTTAGTGGAAAGGTCACAATGGAAATCTTCATATAAAAGGAAGAAAAGTTTTGTTTCTCCTGGCTGCAGAGTCCTTGGGCTTGCTCAGCTGCAGTTTTGTGTATCTGTGGTGGCAATGTGCTGTCAGCAGAGGTGTCATAAAAAGTGAGGCCAAACCTGTCAGACACGCATGTTGAGGATATATCTGCCTTTGAAACTATCAGTCTGGAGGAGGCTGATAAGAGAACCAAAAGAAATCTTGACTTGAGAAAAGAGAGAGAGAATAGCAGGATTTAAGCTGATAGGGGAGAGGTGAGGTAAACAAGATAGGAAAGCTTGGGGATGACAGGTTTGTACTTTTGGTGTTAATAAATGACATCCCACCTCACACAGCATCGTCTCTCCTGGTAATCCCATAGTGGCATCCTGGGATCCCAGTCTGCTCCTGTGTGGCCTTGTCCCTGCTGGTGGCTTTTTGTTCTGCTGGCAGCCTGCTCTTTGGGAAAGGGAATCAAGGAGTGGGAATTTGGGTCACCCTCTTGCTGCCTCACCCTGAGTGTAGGGTCCCTGCCTTTCCGAAAGGAAGAGATGCCAGAAGACAGGCTGGTCATATCCTGCAAACCAAGCTATTGTTGGTGCCGTGTCCTGATATGTCCCTGACTTGCTTCAGACTGTCCAGCCCTGGAGCTGGGGGGATAGTTTGAGTCACAGCTGTCGGCACAGTGATGTCTGTGACCCCAGCACCAAGATCTCCAAACAAAAGGATTTCCTTGGCTGCTTCCTTGCAGATCCTCCACCTCCATAATGGCTTGGATGTGTGATGCTCACCTAAGGTGTGTTTGGGGTTTTGGGCAGGGCATGAGATTGTTTTGTTTTACTAATTGATTTTTATATTTTTCTCCCTACTCCTTACTTAGTGTTCAGAGTGTTTCTCTTACATTTCCATTTACTGGGTAGTGATGAGTCACTGTCTAGTGCTGTCCTATCACACCTGTTAAAAAATTACACCTGTTTGTTGTAGATAAGGCAAGAAACAAATTACTCTGGGGTGCCTTTCTCTGACACTTCATTTGTCTTCCAGACTGTGCAAGGGTAGTTACCTTCATGCCAAAATTAATTATGGGCAGCTCTGGAATTCTTAATCTGTCAGAAGCAACAGGAGAAGAAAACATTTTATTCAGTTCCAAAGACTGGGTGCATAAGAAAGAGATGGGAGTTTTCCAGACATAAATAGAAGCTTTCTCACTCCTATTTTCAGCTGATTCTGAGTTCTCACTGAAGTTGTAATAATTTTTTGCTTTCATCAAAATTGCTTTCCTGTGTCTTAAATTAGCAGGAACATGCTATAGCAGATGGCTGAAGAGTTAAACCGTTTTTCCTTTTTCTGCAGTAACAATGCTTACAGCAGAACTGTACACTCCTTCATTTGCCCTCTGTTTCAAGAAAGAAATGCCTTTTGAAAGAATAAATCTTGCATTGGTTGGCTATCATCTCCTAATCTAAAGACTGTAACTGGTAACTACATAAATTACTGTTATATTCTCAGCACAGTTTCAATTGAATGACTTTATTCCTCATAAAACCACTGCTGTATGGCTTTTTCCACCAGGAACGGTGTGTGAGGGACTTCTCGCTGTGTCCTCGTGCTGCTGGCCCAAATACTCCCTCCAGTCTGAGTGCAGACAGTAACTTTAAACTGTATTTATTTGTTTGGAATGAGTCAAGAGCCACAGGAAGGGTTGTGGCTTTCCCTGCTCATTCCCCTGCGAGTGCCACATGATGTGCCCTCCATCTGGTGGCAGGAGTACAGTGGGAAAGAGAAGGACTGAAAATGCATTTACAGGGTGAAGTAAAAGCCTTTCACTGACTGTTGATTTAACTAGGTAATATCCCTGCAGTCAGAAATTAAATTGTTAGCCTAGGGGTTTTCTAGAATAGGCTTGTTTAGAATAGTCTTCTTTATATTATAGCAAGCGAGAGAGGTTTATCCATCTCTTACTATATCCCTTTCCTCCCCTCAGTGTAAATCAAAGGAGGGTTTGGCTCAGGGTTTGCAGTGCTCCAGACCCCTTTGGTTTTCTCCTCTCTTTACAGAAATACAGTCCCTGTGGTGTGGCATGCAGTAGCTGTCCAGGAAGCCTGAGGTGTAGGGAAACAAAATATTATTCCAAATACTGTTTTTATTTTCACTGAGCTCACATGCCCAGACCTGAGGAGTGCCGCCATTCCTGGCAGCATCCAAAGCCCTGTGTGTACTGAATGTCTTCTTGTGGCTCTGTGCCCTGAGCTGCCACCTGGAAAGGGACCCCAAAGGCAGCAGAGCTGGGTGGCAGTGGGTGACACTGCTGCTGGGACCCTGCAGTGGTGGCCCCAAAGCTGCTCATCACTGGCAGGGCAGGCAAGCATCCACACCATGGCCCTGTGTGACTGTCTCACCACCTTAGTTTCTCTATTGCACAAAGCAGCATTGTCAACACCACAAGGCAAAATTATTCATCTGCTTTCTATTGTTACTTGCTCAAGCAGTGAAAGTAATTATATCTAAATAGGAATATTTTTTAATTTGTTATCTGACTGCTGAGTGTTCTGGGTTCATTTCTGTTACGGTCTCCTTTACAATCCTAACAGCTAAAATATTTTTTAATAGGAGCTGAAAATCTGACACTGTCACAGTATTCCGGGAGCAAAGACTTGAGACTGAATGCAAAACAGATTTGCATGGCTGGAAACTTCTTATTTGTTGCTGTAGGCACTTCTATAGGAATTTGGGAATAAAGCTGAGGGAAAAGGCTCCACTGTGAACCATGAATGACATTTCAAGTGCTATTTGCTTGTCTGAGTAATATCCTATAAAAATCTTGCTGATAGTTAGTCACATTACACAGATATGCCTAAAATGAGACTTGGTAATACACAATGGGATCTTGGCAGCATGTTGTGCCTTTTGCTTCCTCTCCTCTTCTCCAGCTTCTCTTTCTGAAATGGCTTTATTTTATATAAGAAGTAGTATTTTGTATGTTTGAAGTACTGACTGGACCTTTCTTGGGGGATGTATTAAACTCGTGCTGGGTATTGTAAGGAGTAAATAATTGATACAGTCAAGGATCCCAAAACCCTTCTGAATGTTTCAGTTACCACTTCTTCCTGAGTGTGCCTGGACTAGGAGCTGGAAAAAAACCACAGTGTTAAAATTCTTGTGTTATTGATAGTCTCCCATTCTCAAAAAAAAGAAATTACGTATTGACTCCTTGTGATTATATGTGTGATGCCACATTAACAATGCAATCATTAGCTGACAAGTGCAACCTTTCATTTTATTAATGTTTCTAATGATAGAGTTGGTAGGAATTATCTGATAATGCAACCTGTTATATGAAATCTTTGTCTGGATGTGGGTAATCACATTAAGTTCACCTATTGGTGTATTTCAGGCTCTTTAAAGCTTTTTATATAAGTGGCTTCTATGGTTTTGGATGGGTTTTTCTTTTTTTAGTTATGTAAGGAAGATGTCTAAGAATTCAGTAGTTTTCTATTGAGAGATGCTACTTAGAAGAAAATATTTTGTATATCAGTGTATATTGTAGATCAGAATCCATCTGGTTTTGGAGTGAGGGCAAAATACTGGTTAGGTTGCTTAATATACTTTTGTGCATTAATGGTTCATAAATATATTTTTGGTAGAAACTAGTGTCTCTGAATTGATCACTTCCTGTGGGTACTGCAAAGGAATTACAGTTGGTTTTGCATTAGAAGATTTTTGAAGCATATGGCACTAATGCTGTAATTTCTGGAAGCATTTGATGGGGTTTTGTACTGTGAATGTCTCTGTCACATTATGCAGCTGATGAGTGTGAAGATAGCATGTAAAATGACTTTGATTAATTTAAACTTTACCCTTTGTGTGGTACCATAACTTTGGGGGCTTCAGTACTGGCGCACAGCTTTGCTCTGTAATTAACCCAGAGAGTCAGAGTTCAATATATGGGAGGTGATCCTGTAATTTTGTCATGTTAGGAGCTTACATTAAGTTTTTGACCTTGTTAGATACTGGATTTTTTTTTAATTTGATTTTTTTAAAAAATATTTTTTACTGAAAATTCCTCTGTAATCATCTATCAGCAGCTGAAAAGCTGTTGTGGGTCTCTCTGCCAGGCTGTGGTGAATGAGGCTGGAGCAGCCTGGGGTAGCTGAGTCTCCTGGGGTTTGTGCTGCAGCTGGCAGGAGACAAGTGGAGCTGCAGCTACAAGTGTTCAGGGGCAGGGAAAGCAGGTTGTGTTCCAGACATCTTGCTGTCATCAAGGGTTGCATTGAAATCTTCTGGTGTTCTGCAATCTCCCTTAAACAGGAAAATAGCAGCAGCAGATGAAGCAGGTGTCAGGCTCCTTCCAGTCCCAGCGGCTGATGCTGTGTGCACACACATGTGCATGAGTTACCAGTTATTCCTGGGGGAATAATTTATGTATATTCTACATATCTCCATGACTTCAGAACTAAGAAAATGCAGTTGTGAAAATTTGTTTTTACAATTATATGTTCATGTAAGAGACCTGCACATTTATAGGAAGAAAAGTAGGTATTTTCCTCTTGCAGTCAGTCTGGTTTGGGGTTTCTCCTTAATCTGGCAGCATGTGCAAACCTGTGTGTTAGCAGCCATTATTTCATGCATGATTGTTCTGGAATACAAATGGATAGAAACAGGGTGCCTTTGACTGCCTTTAAATGCAGGGTTTGCCTTTTTATTTGCCAGTGCAGATGTATCTCTGTATTTTAAAAGCAGATCTTGGCTATTGGAAGCTGATTCAATTGTAGGATATCATCTACTTCATTATGCACAGACCACTTGGTCTCATTTCGTGTCATCTCCTGGCTATTTACTGAGTTTTTAACCTGGTTGCTGGAGTCCTGCAGTTTATTTTATCTTATTAATAGCACTGCTTTACAAAGGTCAGGCCCATTCAGCTAGAAGGTTTTGATATGCTGGTTTCATTTCAGGATAGAATAGCCACTGCCTACTGTGTGTGCCCCAAAAATCCTGGAAGATGAGTGATGTTGGATTACAATTAGTCTTAGGGAGCAGATTTGCTACACAAAAATATTTTTCTATCTGGTGGATTAGCTCAATTAACAAATATCTAATGTTTAAATTGTGTAAATAATCCTCCCAGACTGTTCTGGGTCAGGTGGGTTTCCTGTTCCATCAGCAGAGCTGAACAAAGAGGAATTCTCAGATGGAGGCAGAGGGGTAGGGAAGGGCTTGGGACAAGGATCCCTTTAGGGGGGTCAGTTAATGGGGTGGGTTTGCAGTACTGATCAGGCGGCAGATATTGGAAGGAAAAGCTCTTGAGACTTAGGGCTGAGACCTTAGTGACTAGAAGAGGATGAACCATTTAGGAAATGTCTTGTCCTTAGTAATACCTGATGCTGTGGAGTTGCCAGTGTCCCATGGGAAAGTGTTCTAACTGAGGAGGAAATAATCTCAACTGTACTTAAGTCTTTAATAAAACTCCTACGTAGGTGACCTAATTTTCAGTGCTCATCATTTTTAAGTCAAGATTTTATTTATTTATATGTCTAAATATGGATCTGAGATTCTAATGTTAATCATCCATTAAAAAAAAGTAAAAAGAAATCTTGGCTGTGATTAATTCAGTCTTTCCAGTTGCTGAGAGGTAGACTAAATGCATAGCTAGAGAGGGTAATTTTGTTGATGATTTAAGAAATGCATCCTAGCAATGTAGTGTATAGTAAGCTATAAAGCTGTTGTTGTCTTCATATAAATGTGTCATTAAATCACATTCCTAATATTAGTGGCCAAGGTGAACAGAAGATGATGCAGAGCAAGATTGTTCTCATTTTCTATTTCTCAGGTCTCTAAATGATCACATCTGCCTTGCATAACAGAATTATACAAAATCTTATAATGATTTCACCCCAGAAAAAAACCCTATCAATCTAAACCTTAAATAAGCTGATATTTGATTCTCCATAAGAAAGGTGCTGTGTTACACATGAGGACTATGAGTAATACTGTTAATTAAAATTTTGGACCTGACTATTGATGTAGAAGAAGATTTTACCCAAATTATACAAATTTGTACCTCGTGCTAGCCTAGAGAGCAAACCTGTGGGCACAGACTGCCAAGTCACCTCAAGTGACATCACTTTTATCTAAAACTTTAAAATCTGAGTACAAGGTGGGAAAACACTTCCAGCAGCTAGGCTATTCCTCTCCCCACTCACCATCTGGATATTGTGAGTAAATTATTTTTATAAGCCAATGCTTCTGGAGTGTTTCTCTTGTGATATGCAGGATGAAAGGCTGGGGGAGGCATACGTGGTCCAGCTCCCCTGTCAAGTTGAATTCTTTCTTTTTTTCTCCACTCAAGGTGTGTTTGGCTCATCAGTCATTTTTTCCAGTCCCAAGGCTCAAATGCATTGTGTTATTTGTTTGCTGATCCTGTCAGCCTAGCACACAGAGGAGTGTGTTATAGGGGAATAGTGGGCTGGAGCTGACAAGGGACATTTCAGGAGTGAAATGTGGTAATGCAGGAGAGCAGATGTGAAGCCATCAAAGGCTGAGGTAACCAAAGGACAGTTTGCAGTGAGAAGGGGAGGATGATGAGGAGAAGTGGTAGAAAAGCTCCCATGAATGGAAAAAATGTGTGTGACATGAGGTGACCCTCCTCCACACCCACATCCCAAAGCAAATCACAAAACCTCAGAAAGAAGAGAAGGTACAGGCAGGGTTGGACAGCCTTGACATAGCAGAGTTTACTGAGAAAGATGCAGAAGCAAACTTTATCCTAATTCACAGTGACTGGCACATATTTGGGTGACTGGAGCCTTTTTGTGCTCCCTCTGTGTGTACCCAGACTCTGCATTGATGCAGCATTTCCACTGATTGCTAAGGAAATTTGCTGTTTCAAACAGTCTGTAGAAAAGATGATCCCACATGCAATTCCAAAGAGAAGCTTAAGTCTTTTAGCTTTCCTAAATCCTGTTGGTGCTCTGGAAGATATTGCTTACATAAATATCACAGCTAATATTGTATTTTGTTGACAAAACTATTAACTTCACCCAAAATATGCTTAGCATCATCCCTTGTGCTCTCTGTTACAATGATTTAAAAAAAATAGTTTCTAAGGCTTAACGACATGTGATACTTGTTTTAATTGGAGATCAGATTTAATAAAATGCACTATTTGTTTCATTCAGTATTGCATGCACTTCCAAATTGTATTTTCTTCAGTAGCAAGACTCACAATAATGCACTTCTCCTCCTTTTTACCTTCTAACATACCCTAAGTGGCTCAGGTCTTAGAGTGATGGTTACTTGTAGAGTGAAGTTTTAATGCAAAGTAATTTACCGAAGCATCTAACCAAAATTCAGAAGTGAATGCTGTCCTAATTGTCCTTGTGTCTGCTCTGGAAGAAACTGACGGAGTTGATCTAAATTTAGGCATCTGTATTTTGGTTTAAAATGAGCTTCCTTGTGTATGGTTTTAATTGTGGTTGGGGCAGAGCTTGCAGGGTTGGGGTGTGTCTGCTCTGTGGCCATGGAGTTCTGGACACTGCTTGTGGGAATGTTTGCAGCCAGCAGAAAATGTGCAGAAAGAAAAGCCTGCAATGATTCCTCATTAAACAGAACAACTACTTCAAAATAACACCCACGTATGGATTTGCACTCGTACAATTCCAATCAGCTCATTAAAGTAAATGTGTGCAAAATCCAGAACTGGCTGTTTCAGTGTGCTGCTCTCAGGAAGAAATGCGCAGGAATTGTTGAGTCTTTTGCAGTCCTGTTTTTCTCTTTCTGCCAGAATTCTGCCTGCGGTGAAAGTGCCAGGGAATAGGCTCAGTATGGGCTGTAAATCTGAACCACTTTGGGGGTGAGTGGAAGGAGAAGTTGAAGAAGGGACACAATATTCATTAGGCTGCAGTGAAACACTCACTGGGTTCCTGCATTTGCTAAGTAAGGTAGATTTGTTTTCTGAAGGTTTCCAATAAAACACAAAAATTCAGTTTATCTTCAGTTTTCCCAAAACACAGTCTTTACAGATACCTCTGTTGTAGTGCCTGTTGCTTCAAGTATAGCTACAATTTTCCAATTATTTTTTCTTTTTGTTTCCTCTGTTCATACAATTTTGATTGTGGCTACACTGCAAAAGTTGTGGTTTGATGTTTTCTTTGTCCCCTGCTTAAAAAGTCTGACGCTGCTATGATTCAGCTTGATTGAATATATTTAGACTTTGAACCCCTTACTTTTTTTTTCATTGTGATATTTATCCTTTTTATATGCCAGTGAGTGTGTCATATGTGTTAATGTCACAGATTTTTAAGAAACATGGGGGTGAAATGTTGTGTCTGCATAGTCCACGTAGGTAGTTTGTTACCAAGAATACAAGTAGTCATGTCATGCTAGTAACAAATAGACCATCTGCCTCCCACAATTCCTCCAGCTACTTGATAGTTTAATAGATGACTTTGTCTTCATGGTAGATATAAGAAGCAGTGGAGATAATTTGACTTCTTTTCTGCAGTAGAGATAACTTGACTGTGTTCTGTCTATGGGTACCCAGTAAAAACCTGCTTCACTGATGAATCTCTGAATCCTGTTCTGTGTCCTCTTGTCTGTCTGTGACTTCTTAACAGACCACATCAAGAGCAAACTCAGATTGATATTTACAAAAAACAAGACCAGAAAAACGTGCAGAAATTGTCCATTGTTATATAACAATTCTGCTTTTACCCCCCCCCCAGTGATGTAATTGACTTTGCAGCTTTGGACTAGAGCACTTTTACTGTCTAGCAACAGCCACCCCACTCTGGCCTTTGGGTTGAACCATCATGAGACCACAACATCCATCTGTCCTGGCAGTGAGCAGTTCAGGTGATTGTGCATCAAATTGTGCTGAATTAGGGGACATTTTTCAACCTGAATTCCAATTCCTGAACATCTCCATATTGCTGTTGCCTTGGTCTTTTATTTGTGCTCTGTTCACTTAGAAATGGGCTTTGAAATTTTTGCTAGATCATAAGAGAGGCTGAAGGTGAATTAGACCGTGTAAGTGTTACTCCCTGAAACCAGCACCGGCTATTCTGGGGACACTTTGTGGGGTTTATTTTATTTTCAGCTAGAGAAGGGCCAGAAGTCTGCAATGGACAAGGAAATGTGGATAAATTTTGGGGCTTTGGGGGAAGTGAGGTACTCTTGGGCATGCCAGTGTCAACAGGGAATGTTGCATACAAAATGTGCCAAAGGAAGAGCTAGAGAAGGAACAGGTCAGGTCCCTTTCCTATCACTTTTCTAGAAATCTCAACCTTAGAAGGGACAGAAAGGACCTTTTTGTGTGGACCTGAAGTGGACTGTGCAGATGGTTTCAAGAGATTTTCTGTACTGGGAGGAAACCTACTGGATTCTCATTGCAAATGGAGTGATGATTCTGGAATCCAAACCTCTGATCAGCCCCAGACTTGACATCAGTAGAGGCTTAGAACTGACCAAGCAAATACTTTCAATTTTGCCTACTTTAAAAAGTTTATCCTTCTAGTGTCCCCACTGTGTACAGTGAAATCTGGTGTGAGGCAGATAGAACAATTCTGGAAGTCTAGCATTGAAGCTTAGTTGTCTTTTTGGGAACTTTTTAGTTTGGGGTGGGGGCAGGTGAATTCATGTTTAACAGTGGATTCTCAGCACTTTGGAAGTCTGACCTGTTTTATACAGTCCATGGAGATATATTCAGGACCATTCCCTCCTGAAGCAAAGGAGTGATGAGGTGATGAGGCCACTTTGAGGTCAGCAGAGCTGAAGGAGTTGATGAACTCACTGCAGAGGTGCAGAGTTGAAATCAAAATAAAGGACAGCAGAAGGATAATAATTGAGTTTTATGGAGGCAGACAATAATTGGATAGTAATCCTTCATTTTCAGTGCAAATGGCATATTCAGAATGGCCTTTTGTTGAATTTCTGCTTCAAGAGGAGTGGGGACAGGCTTGAAAGGGGCCAGAAGAGGTGAAGGAGGGCAGTTGGAGATATCAGGAGCAGTAGCTCTTAGGAAATGGATGAAAAGACTGAGGAAATTTGATTTTGAGAGAAGATCAGTTGAGGGAAAGCCATGAGAGCAATCCTTATGTATGTAAAAAAAAACTTGCAGAAAGAAAAAGATTAGTCTGTTCTCAACATGAGTGGGGGAAAGGAGAAAATGCAGCGTGTCTAAATACAGCAGGGTGATTATTTAGGATGGACAAGAGGTTTATATCTTTGGAAAAGGGCAGGAAAACAAATGCCTGGAGTGGCAGTGGGGTGAGCTGAGCCTGCCTCAAACCAAATGATCTCCTGTGGCCTCTTCCCAAGCCTGTCTTTATAAGATTTTATGCTTGCTCCTTTGGAGAGAGCTTTTAGTTTATCCACAAGCAGTTGGATTTGTGGTGCAGTGTAAATAACTTCAGGACAGTGTTTTGGTTATCAGTGCTGATTTCCTCAGCTGTATATTAGAGCTGAAGGGTCACTTGGAAGCTGTCAGTGTTTTCAGATAAAAACAAATGCATCTGAAACACAGTTCAGCTGGTGAGATGGAGATTATCAGAACTAAGCCATGTGATATGGCATTTGTGATAACACTCTGCTTACATAAGCATGTGGAGATGGTATTTTACCCTTTCTCCTTTTTTTTTCTTTTAATTTGCAGTCTTCATTTTAACCAATACATTCTACTGAACTTTTAAATATTTTTGTAAAATATGCAAGCTGACATATCAGCTAGGAATCTTTGCAGTTCTATTAGAATCACATTAGCAAATTAACATATGCTGATAAAAAAATGAAGCTGATAACAGGAAGGTTACATGGCATCATCTTGTGGCTGTCTTAGGTTTTCCTGTATATCATGTTAACTTCTTGAAATTCATTAAAGAAATTAAAGGTTTTTAGATCCTTTTCAAATTCTAAAAATTAAACATTTATTTTGGGATTTATCTAATTCTAAGTAATCCTCAATCTTTAAATAATGGGTAGCTTTTCTAAGCAATGCTAAGTTGTTGTGGTTTTGCTTGGAGGTTTTTTTTTGTTTGTTTGTTTGGGGTTTTTTGTTTGTTTTGTGGGGTTTTTGTTTGTTTGTTTTGTGGTCTTTTGTTGGGTTTTGTGGATTGGTTTTTTTTGACGTTAGCATGCCCTCTTCAATTCCTCCTTGTCCTTTGAGAATTGGGGAATTATTTAAAAGTTAGATCATACAGTTCCAATAAAGATGTGCAATGCCATCAGAATGACACATTCAGTGTAATTACTTCAGAGTTCACAGTGTAATCTAATGATTGGCCATTGAAAGGAATAAAATACTGCCAGTTGAGCAGTATTGAGATTTTTTTTTTTCATCCGCAGATTTTTCTGTATAAAAAGCAAGGTTTCAGGTTTTTGGTTGGTTTTTTTTTTGTGTGTGTGAATAGGTTTTCTGTATAGAAAAAGAACCATCCAGTGCTATTCACATCCACACAGAAATGGTCTCCTTGCTGGAAGTAAACCTAATTGTCTCCGACAGTAAAAGGAACCACTTGGACTTGATTATGCAGCTGGTCACATTTTATTGAGACACTGACATATTCCCTGTGGTCTGGGAAGAAAAGGAGATGATATGGTTGTGAAGTTTTGCTGGGTCAGTGCTCTGCCAGTGAATGCAGGGTTATATGCAAACATTTCAAGGTGAGGGATTGTCTTTTCCCCGTCCTCCTTCCGCTGTGGCTCGACATCGCCCTCGGCGCTGTAACCCGCTGGAAAATGCAGGGCGCAGCTGTTTGGAGCTGCTGCTTGCCTTCCATTAGGAGAAAATAGAGTAAAACTCCTCATTAAATAATCAGATCTATAAGCTCCGAATAAAATTATCTATTCCCTTTGCTGTGTATAAAACAGAGGCTAAGGTATCCTTGTATGCCCAAAAGAAAGGTTTAGGTTAAAGCATGCAGCTTATTTAAAATGTGTTAGATGGAATTGCACAAAGATTCAGTTTGTGATGTTATGCATGCTCACTATCATCTGTACCATAGAGGAAAACCTGTCTCTTGTGACTGAAATTTAACAACTGTGAAAGTTAATAAGAAAACTGTAGTTATGGGCATGTTACTGATAGTGAAAGAAAATGGCATAATTGTGAGAGATCATCTTTCAAACAAGAGTTCCTTTAATAATAATAAAAGAGGTTTCCTGTGTAGATATCTTCATTGTGTACGTATTTTGAAAGAGTTTTTTTTTACCAGCTCATCTGTTGAAAGCTATTTATTGTAGTAAATAGAATAAATGTATGAGGAGTAGATCAGTCCAGTTTATGGTAAGCATTTGAAGTTTTGTGTTAGGGAAAAGCAAGGTCTCCATGCTTTGCTAAAAGGAAAGTGTGTCATTCTTGCAACCAAAGGGAGCAGTTGAATGTGGCAGTGACTTCTTTAGAGCTGAAGTGCACAATGTAAAAGTTATTTTCTCTCTCTTCTTTCTGTGGAATTTAGTGTTAGGATCTGATAAAATAGTCAATTTGAGAGACTGGAGCTGCCATTCTCCATGTTAAGGGTTCTGTGGTTAATTTACTATTGTTAAAATGGATAGTGATAACCATCTGTGGGTTGTTTGTTTGGGGTTTTTTTATGTTGTTGGGGTTTGTTTGTTTCTTTCTTTCTGTGATAACTGAAGCCACAAGTGTAAATAGCCAACCTGGTTTCTGTTCCTAGCTCTGTCTCTGCCTACCTGTCCCCCCTTGAGTGATTTGCTCATCTCGTATTGGCCCTCTAATGTTCTAAAGTATTTGGAAGATTTGGATGCTGGCTAAATGTCACATAAAAAGCTTTGGAAGGCTCACCTATGGCCAGTTCATGACTTTGCAATGTTTAGTGTAGGGGAACAAAGAATTGCTTGTTTTCCAATAAACTGTGGAGTCAGAGAGTGAATCAGTCATTTTTCAATGCCTTCCACCATCTGCCTTGAATGCAAGTTTGGCTTGGATCATGGTGTTGGAAAGTGAGATTTGCACTGTCCCCATGAGTTTTATTTAAAAAGGTATAAAGGCATTTGACTGATGTGATGGGTTGGAGCAATAAACTTGGTAGTCCTGCAGTGAAAAAGCATAAATGTACAAAAGAGTTAAGCTTGGGAGCCAGCAGGGGCTGAGATCTGAGAGTGTTCTTCAATCCCATGGCAAAGAACTTCTCAGGAAAAAGAGAGGTTTGCCCTGGAGCAGTTCTGCATGAATTTATACCACGATAGGAGAAGATACATATGGTCAGGTACCCCTGTGAAAGTCTAATACCCAGGTGGACTTAAACACAGTGCAAAAATACTATAAAGTTTTGTTTAAAAGTATTTCTCTGTTTTCTCTTAGTATGGCTTTCTAAAGAGAGAGCTTATGACCCTTTTATTGGAAATACCTGAAAGCCACAGTACATATAATATTTTTTAAAAAATAAAAATTACAAAGTGTTTTTTTATTTTTGCTAGAGAACTGCACAACCAAATCTAGAGCTGGCATTCTGTTTTCTGACATTCCTTATTTTTTATGATTTCATGAATTGAATTTGTTCTGTGTCTGTGAGAATAAAAGCTGCCATAAATCACAGTCCTTTTTGTTAAAAGCCTGAATTGTACTTCTTTATGTTAAAGCATGTTAAAATGTATATTGTAAAATATGTAAAATTTGTGGTGCAGCTCTGTAAATATTCCCTTAGACAGCATAAGTAGTACGTTGTTGCCCAAGAAGGAAAAGGGGTTAATTGTTATTATTGTTGTTGTTGTTGTTGTTGTTAGAAATATACCCAGAGTATCCAGAATGTATGAAGACTAATGGTAGATGTGACAGGACATTTCATAGATCAGCTTTCTGCAGCAGGTGCTGGTGACCTTGCAATGTAACCTGAAGAACCTGAGGTGCTTCAGGATCCTGCATGCGCCTCTTTGCACTGTGAGCATGTTTCTCTCACCTCCTGAAAAATATTTATCCTCTCTTGGACCTGAATTTATTTATTTCTGTATTTTGGGAGCAGCAAATTTGTGCCCATCAGTTCAAACCATGGGAAATCCAACCGGGCAGGTTGGAGACCAGCCCAGAGGAGTGCCCTAATTAACAGGAACATGTAATTAAAATTGAAGCAGATGTGGCTTGGGCAGGTGGTGTTTCCTGTGTGTGCACACTGTGTGTGATGGACACAAATAACTCCTCTTTCTGCAAGTGTGGGAAATGCTGCTGGTGCATCTGCTGAGCAGTTGGTGTGTGTGAGTACCACAGCTCGGCTCTTAATGGACTGAAACGAGCTCTGAAATCCTCAACATATGAAAACATCTTTAAAACTCAGCCTGGACAAAGTTTGAAGTTAAAAAAAATATATATATTTGCATGAGAGGCTATAAATGTAATAACTCCATGTGATGCATTTCCTGCATTCTTCTGTGATTATCTGCCACTAGTTACTGTTGGGAGCATCGTGTTAGACAAGAGAACACTTTGATCTGATGCAGCTTTACAAAATATGAGCAGTCATTGCAACTCACAGGATCTGAGAGCAGCTACTCAGCTGAAAAATCAATCTGTAAAAATTCCAAAATGCCATTTGTTGTTAGCTGTTACCTAAAAAGTTGCTTTATGAACAGTTTTGGTGAACTGGAAGAAAACAGTGGAAATTTACAGTCAAAATATGGGAATAAGGCACTTAAACATCTAACTCTGCAAAACTGGAATTCAGATTATTTTTTCATAGTAGGCCAGGAAGTGTAGGCTGTTCCCCATGCTCAGTACAGGTGGTAAATCCGAAAAGAAAAAAACTGACCAAACCAACCACACTTGAAGTTTTACGTATTTGTGGGGAATTTTTGTCCCTGTAGATCTTTCAGATTGAATCTGTAGAATCCTTCTGCAATTCCATTTTTTTTTCTTGGGGTTTTATAGCAATTTAATAGGATTGTCTGAGAAGTAATTGTGTTATACAGTTAAATGATTCCATCTCTTGGCTGTTAGAGTGACCTGTTGTAATTTTTCAGTGTCTGTTGAGTGGTGGTTCAGTGTCCCAGCTGGCTTATTTGCAATACCTTGTTCTCTCCTTTGGCAAGCTGTGCCTAAAGGTGCTGTTCTAGCAAATGACTTTCCATTAAGGCACGGCAGGTCTGTGTTCCCCATGGTTACCAAATTGAAAATTAAATTTGTATATTTTGTGTGTGTGTTCATTTATCTTCTATAATCTTCTGGTGAAGAGTAGCCTTTTGGTGCTGCAGAGGCCGCAGAACCCCTGGCATTATTACAGATGTATTTTCAACATATTTATAATTATTCTTCTAGGTTAAGGACTTTGAATCTTCAGCAGTGGTGATCTTTTCATCACATCAAAGTTGGAAATCTCAAGTGAAGTAGGGTGAACTTTCTGGGTTTTAAGTGCAATTTTACCTGGTTTTTTTCTGAGTTCAGGAACTGAGCCTTTTGAGATGGAGGAGAATGCTCAAGAACTGAGTTTGTCGTGTTCTGATGTACATTAGTTCCATACTGCTCTGTATTAGAAAGTAAAGGTCAGGAATTTATGGAAATCTCTGAGAACATCCTATAAAGGCACAGGAGTGTTCAGACTGGCATTATCACATTTATTAGTGTTGATTCTGATTTGAGACCAAATCTTCAGTCTGTGGTGGCTTCACTTCACTGGATTATGTACATTTACAGCAACAGAGATGTGCCCATAAACTTTGTTGTTATTCCCATTGAATGAACCTGAAAAAATGCCTGAATAAAGTATCTTTTTAATGTGACCAAAGGGAGTCAAAAATTTGGCTGAAGTTTTCCGAGGCAGTGCTGTGAATGGAAATTGGCAATTGCATTGGTATTGGTTCCTTCTGAGCATGCAGCTGCTTGGGGAGCTGAGAACATCCTCACCCTGAGGGGCTGCTCCTCCCCACTGCTGAAATCCACTGCTGGAACTCTCTGAGCCCTGCAAGTTCTAGGAATTAAATAATTTGAGCATTTGGAAAGAAGAACTGTTAAGTGCATGTAAAGTGTTGATACTCTTCCAGGCTGAACTGCCAAACTTGACAATTTTCTGACTTTGACTGGGTTTAGGAAATACTGGTTTTGCATATTTTACTTGTTATGCAATTTGTATGTGAAAAAAATAATGACTTCCATTACCTCTAACCAATTTAAGTTCATGCAGTCAGCATCAAAGGCAAATGCAAGTCAGCTATTGTAATAGGTCTGGGAAGAAAAAATCTTTCTGGTGTTGTTCATAAGATTTATCAAAGTAGTCTAATATGTGCTGATTTATTGTAAAATATGTATGGTCATAATCTGCAATTTGATTTTAACATGCTATAAAGACATTATGGAGTAAATAGTGAATGGGATCATTTCTGTAACTTAATCAGAAATGTTGTCACAAAAGTTTCAAAGACATGTTGATTTAATTTTGAAGGGGAAAGTAACTTCTATTAGTAAGGGAGCAATTTGCTTTTTGTATCTTCCTCTTTTAATGCTTAATTCCTTTTATTGTGACTGAATACTTCTGGTTACAATGTGCCATAACCCTATTGGCCTGGGATAAGTTTCTTTAATTATTTATTCTATTAGTGTTTCTATCACATGAGGGAAATGCAGATATTCCATTAATGATTGTGTTAATCAAACAACTTTCTGTATTTCTGCACTGCCCAAGTTTATGTCATTACATTAGCAGGCACAGGAGATGAAATTGGAAACTTGTAATATACTGCAGATTGGATTAAGTCATTTGTGTGGTGTAGACTGCTTGAAGACTTATTTTAGATAATTTAAAAACATTAAATCTGCAAGACAGTTATTGTTCCTGACAGGATCCCTGAAGTCTCAACATAAGGCCAGTGTTGTTGTAAAGATTTTGAACTTTGTGTGTGAATAGCCTTGCTGGAGCAATGCAGCTTGGGATACAGCATATTGCTTTGAACAAATATATTTTATAAAAAACCAAATTTATACAAAAATATGTCTGTTTAAAAAAAGCCTTTTGCATGTTGGAATAATCATTCTGCCCATGTAATGTGATGATGGGCATCAGGCATTTCAATGGAGAAGGTAATTTTTGAGCCATTTCTAGGTGTAATAGATGTTACAATTTTACTTTCTGCCCTTTTAAGGCCTTGATGTTATCTAGGCAGTAAATGTTCATTTTTCAAATGTTCAACCACAAGATGGGTGGAGAAGGGAGCCCTTGTGCTTGACTTCCATCGTAAGCTTTGCTTGCTGGGGCTCTCCCTTGGGGCAGTGCAGACCCTTCTAGAAGCAGTGCCAGTACCTTTAGCCAGGAGCTTCCCACCTGCAACACTGCAGCTGGTTTTGGATATTGCAGGGGTACCTGGAAAGAACCTGGTGGGATTCTCAGATACCTACTGCTTGCTCAAAAATACTATAAATTATTCAGCTGTTTATTTTTGATGTGTGCAAGACAGCCAGGGTGTTTTTTGAAGTTCTGTTGGGGACCTTAAAGCAGTTAGGTTTAGTGGCCTTTTTGTGAAGAGAAGGTTGTGGCCAAGACTTTCAGGCAGCGTCAGTATCTCTGTGCTTGGAAATCATACATCTGTGATCCTTAATCTTCTTTTCAGTCCTGAGAGCTTTGTAGACACACACACACACACACACAAAAAAAAAAAAAAAAAAAAAAAAAAAAAAAACCAAAAACCAAAAAAAACCCAACTTCACAGAATTCAGCAAATACTCCATACGATTTTTGTGCTGCACGTGGGTAGTGCTTTTTATTTGAGTAATAAATTTTATTTCTGTCTTTCTTTGCTTACATGACTGCTTGCCTGCATAAATAGGGGAAACCTTCAGTTGCTCCTTCAGCAGTCCCATCCTCTGAACTTATCATGGCAATAATTTCAGCATCTGGAATCCTTTGGCATGTGCTGGGGAGGAGGGTGGTCCTTTGGTGCCTTCATCCTGTGCCCCCTGTGCCAGCCAGTATTGAAAGTGATGCCAGCCCAGACCAACCTGTATGAGTTCTCACTGACCATCAGTGGATACTGCCAAAATAATTCCCATGTTTGCCTCTTATACTGTCCAAGCTGGTGGCTCAGGTAATCCTTCAGTGCAGGTAGGAAATGTGAAGAACCTGCTGACAGTGAGCACAACATCTGGGGGAACAGTTCCATTCTGCTTAGTGAATTTGCTTTCCTTGATGAATTTAAGCCAAACATGTAATTATAACTATATAATTACAACTAATTTTTAGCTTCATGCCTTCCCTGACATCCCTGAGATGTTACTTCAGACTGGCTTCTTCATGTTTAAAGATTGGTTAAGTTTATGCTCTTTTAGAAATTTGATAAGCAAATGATGTGTGAATTTTGAAACAGTTACTGTGATAATATCTGTAGGATTCTTTATTTCATTTGGGTATGTTTCCTATACATGCATTTTTTCTTACTTTTATTTCCCAAAAAACAGTTGCCTTTGTCTCATACTTAGTAAGAAAATATGAAAGTTGTATATTTTTTTTGCATGTTTGATGATATGTTTTTAATAAAGTCATGCGCTGATGCATCCTAAGCTACAAGAGTCCTGAAGGGAAATAAACTAAACTTTACTTGTGTGGGGTTTTTTTCAGAGATTTGTTAGAGTTCCCCAGAGGGGATGATGATGCAGACCTTGCAGTGAAAATCCAGGGTCAGTGGCGTTCCCAAGGCCTGGAGGATGTCCGGCTGGTGAATTACTCCGTTCTGCTTGACCTGCCAGGCCCTGCTTCAAACACAGTAACTCTGCAAAACAGCGGGGAATGCTTTTATCCAAGTGGACAACAGTGCAGCACAGACCCCAAAACACTTCACAGCCAGGACCTCCTGTACTCGTACGCAGCTTATTCTGCCAAAGGAACTCTTGAGGTAACGTGGCCATTCGTCTCTGTCACTTGTGGTGAAATAGAGTTAGGAAACAATAGCTTTTACTGAGCCTAACTGGAAAATTACACATAGAATCACAGAATTATTTAGGCAGGAAAAGACCTCTAAGATCATCGAATCCAATTGAAAATATGCTGAAATGCCTAACCTTAAAATAAGCATATTTATGTGAATTATGATGTGGCCAATTGTACTTATCTTAATTAACCTTACAACCTTATATCTATGAATACTTCATAGGAGATAGATATAGATATACACTCACATATATCTATGTGAATCTGATTATACAATGTCCATAATTTTTTAAGTATCTGTTTATGAATTGGCACATTTTGCTTGTGTGTAAAAATATGGAAGCTGTGTCTAGAGTTTCACTTTATCCTTGCTGATGTATGAGTGCTACTGGTTTGAGGGATGCTTGTAGGAAGGATGAGGCTGGTGGGAGTGCTGGGCTAATACTTGGAGCCTCTGAATTATGGTTGTGGATCTCACATAGTTTCTTCTGTGACAATTCAGTTGACATATCTGCTCTGTTTCCTCTTGAAAACACCGATTTGTAGTTTTATCTTACTGCAGTTACTCTAGGAAGTTTTGTCAGCAAAAAGATTCTACCTATTTGGATGTGTTACTTGCCAAGTGAAATAAGATCTTGGATTATCTTGTTTTTTGCTGTGTACTGTCTTCCCTGTCTGTTTTCCTTGAGCTTCTGACTAAATATTTTGAGAGTGCACAATGGAGCCATGATTTCTGTTTACCTTCCTAGCTGAGATAGTATAAATCTTAAAAAATATTTCCGAAATATAAAAATTGCAATTTCACTGCTAATTGCATTATTGTCATCTTCCTCCTTTCAAAAATATTGTATTATTCCACTGGAGCTGAGGGTTTCTATCTTGCTTTCTGTCTTATTTAAAAGACATGTTTGTTCATGGCTTAGAACACTTACAGACTAGAAGGGAACAGATTGTGGACATCTTAATATTTAAACATGCCTACTGTCCATGCTGAGTCTTGTCAGCCTAGTTCTGGGGCTCTGTCCAGTTCAAATTTGTTGCTGAGAAGCAAAATGAGGTAGGCAAGAAGAGGTCCTAACTTGCATGATACATGCTTTAACTTTTCCATGTGATAATGAATGTGGTTGCCTTCTCATATCACTTAAAAACTCCATATTTAATATTATTTTCTCATTGTAACTTAGTAAGAGTACCTGTAATCAGGGAGAGGAATGGTTGTGACCTTTGAGGTTTTATTTCATGAATGTCAATGCAGCGCTAACAAATTCATCAGATTGAAGGAAATCCAATGTTCCGGGAAAAACTGCTGCTGTTATTCCCAGCAGCACGGGCTCCACTCTCCATTATGTTCCAGGGCAGTTTGCTCTTATGAGTTCAGCACAAATGAGGATCACACACACCATCCTCATCACAGGGGCTGGACCTTGGCTTTGGCAAATCTCCAGCCTTGCACTGGAGCCAAAGAATGACTCTCTGCATGGTTTTACAGGCAGTCCTTTGAGATACCTCAGCACCCTTACAAAACTTGAGATGTGTTCTTCAAAAAGCCTACCTGAAATGTCCTTGGATCAGGAGCTTTTGCCTAAAAGGGAAATTTTCCTATTTGTTTAGGCTACAGGTAAGTTGGTATTGATCTAACCTTCCTGACTTTCAATCCTACACACTAATCTCTACTATTTAAACTAATGGAAGTAGAAAAACTTTAAATGAGAAGTAGCAGGTGGTGGCTGTTGCTGGGCTCAGCCATCAGAAAGTGACTTGATTGCTTGCAGTGGAGCTACAAGTCGCGTATTTTGGATATCCTGCAGTGGTTTGTGATTGCAAAATCATGAGGGTTTTCCTGTGAACAGGTATTTTTATAACAGCTACTCATAACCTGAATAATTTTCTTTCAAATGTGGCACATCCTTAGCAGAAAATTCGTATTATGTGTCACTTAATCAGGCTGAATTGCTAATACTGCCTCGATGCTGCTGCTTCATTGTATCTCATTTGTCTGTTTGGTTTGCTAGAAGTTGAAGCAAATAAAACCATTAAGCTACTGCAGTCTGGCTACCAGCAGAGCTACAGCTCCACTTTGATGTTGACAAGGTTATTTGTAGAACAGCAAGACTCATTTTCTTTGACCACCTGTCATGTCCATTCATCATACGGCCATTGTGTATGAGCCATCCAATTTGTGCTTTCTGGTAACAGTCTAAACAGCATTTGTGAGTAAAAATGTGAGCATTTGTGATCTGAAATCTACTTCACAAACCTACTTAGTGCCACTGTGATGGATGGTGCACTTTACTAGTTCTCTGTATTTCATTGGGCTGTGAAAAGGTGACAGTGTTTACCCATCATGGTGACAGGCAGGGCAGCTTACAGTTCTGGAGAGGGCTGTCGAGTCACTTTTGAAATAGATATTGCAGCAGTTATGTAAATAATATATTGTAGGCTAGGTCAGCCTAAGGAAAGAATGACATACCTGAAATATATTTTTATTAAAACTTAAATATCAGCCACCTTTTATAGAGCTTAAACCTTTTGTCTGCTTGATAAAAACAGGAAAGCTGCTCTGGCCAGCAGAGTGCACATATAAATGGAAATTACATTGCTTCAAATTTATGCATTAAAGCAAAATGCATTGTCAGACAGTATCCAGCCAGTCTCCAAGTGAGGGTGGTGTGGTGAATCCGAATGTGCTGCTCCTGCCTCCTGGAGCTTTGGGATCCAGGAGCTGTGGGGGTGCTCTGTCCCTGGGGAGTGGAGGGGGCTGAGATGGGGAACATCACCAGGAGCTGATGAGAGAGGGCTCAAACCCCCGAAATCTGGTGTCCCCCTTCAGTTCCACTCTGTTAAATGGTGTTAGTAGCCCATGTGTGACAGGGTGTGGTGATCCCTGAATGCACCAGAGGAGAATATATTCTCCTTTGGGGTATATTTGGCTTTGGGATATATTTTGGGCTTGCAGGAGCCTGGGTGGCACTCAGGGCGCACTGAACAGTTGGTTTCAGTCAGTTCTGCTGAGTGCAGCAGCTTCTGGAATAAACACATGTCCAAAATGTTTGTCTGCTCCCTCCACTGTTTCTTTAGCAACTGGAAATAGTCCTAGCAGATGTAATGGTTGGTGTGTGGGAATAACATTCAAGGACAGCCTAATTAAAGCAAAATGTAAATGGTATTTGCTTTGTATACATGCATTTTCTGAAATTATGTCTGTGTGACCTGAAGTTTTCCTCACTTTCCTTTCACCTTCAATTTATTCACTCTTTACTTTATGAAGTGTTAAGGAACTTTTGGCAATCCTAAGTCTGCTTTCATGCTTTGAACTTGGTGTCTTGGTGTCCCCTGTTGTGTGGCATTGTCTCATGATTCACTACTCTGCCTCTTTTGGAATAACGCACCAAATCCCTGTTGGTTCCTTTGCTGCCCCTCTCTTCTGGTTTGGGCTTTGTTTCCATCCTCGTGGATGTTCTCAGCAAGCCCAGCAAAACATCCTGTTTCTTTCATGGTGCTTTCATGTACTGAAAGGACTGTTTTGGTTCAGGAGCCAGGAGAGGATACAAGCGTAGAAGTACTGGCATGTTCTTGAAATGGAGATGCACATGCAGGCAGGAAATATTTGAGGGGTTATGGACAGAAATGAGTTGTGCTCATCTCCAAGGCAGTTCTCCCAACACCTGACTATGTCTATTTTGTATTTTGGCTACTGCTGTGTCCCTGTCCCCTGGCTGCTTTGACTCCTCTGTTGTGTCACCTCACTTCCCTGCCATCATCCACACTCCCAGTTCCTATTGGTTTCTCTGATGATGATCTGAGGCATTTATACTCAATCAGCCAGGGGTATCTTTGATGAGTTTTGGAGGGGCTGCAGGGAGCAGACAAGTGGGAATGCTGCCTGCCTGCCTCTACCCACACCATGCAGAAGAGATTTGCTGCATCTGCTGGTCACGTCTCAGTCTGCTCCAGTTCGTTTGTTTTGGTGACATTTTCTCAGCTAAATGAGAGCCCACCACAGAGATTAATGCAACCTGAAGCAATCTGGGATGTACAAGCCCATCTGTTAAGCTCACTCAGTCATCTTCCCATCATTCTTCAATCTTGGCAAGAGGGGAATAAGGGAAGCAGGACTCTGATTTGGCTGTCAGATCCTCTTTCACAAGGAAGGGAGTTTGCCCACTTCTTATCCAGTATCCCATTTTCTTTTGGCTGTCTTTAGATGCCTCCTTTCCCCATCCATCCCCTTTTTTCCCAGGTTCTTTGCAGGAAGATGGGAGTCTTCCTTTCCTCCACTTGCCTGTTCCTCTAACCTTTCCCACTCCTGCCAGGAGTGTGTCCTACAGTCCCACTTGTGTGTCCTACAGTCCCCTCCCCTCCCTACTCAGGCTTACAGCCCTGTTTGCTGCTGCTACTGGCAGCTCTCTTTATTTCCTGCTCTGCACCAAAAGGTCTGGAATTCCTCTGGAGGGGACGGTGCATCAGGAAGTCCTTGACCCCAAAGCTTGCTTTCATTTGATTCGGTTTCATTGTGCTGGAAATGTGATTAGTGCACCCTTATTATCTTTTCTCTTCCCTCCAGCTAATCAGTGGTAATTTCCTTAACCATATTTCAGAATTAAGATTGGTGTCAGCGGGTTGGTTTTAGAAAATTTTAAAATCTTCCCAGGTTATTTTTATCCCCAGGCAGAATTTCTAAATGAGCCTTCTGCAGCATGCTCACTAGTGCATCTTGAATTCCAAAGGCAGAGAGCGCGTTTAATTTGGGTTAAATAATCGCAGCATCTCTTCCTAAGTCTTTCAGTCATTTTTGATGGCACATTGGTGCAAAATACCAAGCTAGAGGGAATCTTGATACATGTGTGCATTTAATTCTTTTAGGCATGCCAAATTTAGTTCATTATTATCTTTATTAACATTTTTGAAGATTTCTTCTCTGAAGAGACATGCACTAGCTAAAATGAATCCCTAGCAACTGAAATCAGTTTTGCAGATGGTTAGGGCTATAGGTTGAATAACACATACACACAAATGAGAAAAATCATGTGATTTTTTTTGGTAACATTTAGAAGTTTTAGTGCAGCTTTATTTATCTTTTATTTATAGAAGAGTTTCTCCGAAACCTCTTCCACAAATAATCATAATTTAGACCACTGCTCTGCATACCAAGTAGGCACAGCAATTTTCCAAGACAATCTCACTAAGAATATGGATTTTAGAATAGACTTGACCTTTAAGCAGAAAACAACATTCAACATTAACTACAGCATAGCTGCCACTCCGTTATAATTACATATAGAAAGCTGTGAAATGCAATGTGAAGGTTATATAATTTAAAATTGCAGGCAAGGGCTCCAAAAGCGATCACTGAAGAGATGTCCTGCAGAACATCCTGTCAGTTTTCTGGCATATATCACATAACCATTAATAAATAAAGTTGTACAGTTCTCTAAAAATAATAGTAGTTCATCGTGCTCAAAGCCCATATTAATATTGCTGGGAGATTTTTGTGTCATTGAAGGCAGGGGTTTCAAAGATGCAAATGCTGCTGCTGCAGAGCCTTTTGCTGTTTTATAATTGCAAGTCAATGCTGTCCTGATGTTGTACTTATAAAATATTAGTAATGGCATTTTAGTAATCATACCATTAATAATAAATGAGATTTTTTTAAATGATAAAAAAGCAAAAGGTGAGGCATCTTGGTATCTCGAGACATAACAGATCACTGAGCACTTCCATGCCACTGCACAGAATCAGCTGAAGGCATTTCTTAGTGAAGCCTCTGTACAATATTAGAGAGGGAGCAATGTTGAACCATAACAATTATTTATATTCCAACTACATGGTAAAAGCTAACGGGTGCAAACCCTGAGGGCTTAGGAGGAGTATTTGGTGCCTGTTTTAGGTTTTAGTGCAAGCAGAATTCCTGTGGAAATAAATGAGAATTACATCATTTCTAAGCAGAGTTAATTTTGTCTGTTAGCAGTCAGTATGAGAGAACAGCAGTGAAATCTGTGCAATTGAATGGGTCTCCAAAGAGGATTTTTCTCTTTAATCTTTATGGTATAATCAGGGCCACTGAGTTGGCATCACCTCTGCAGTCCAGTGGATACCTGGGTCGGTGCCCACCCAGTCAGGATTTTTTCCACCCCACTCTTCATTCACTCTTTATTAATGGTGTTTGGTTCAAACGTCAATACAAATGTACTCAGGTCAAGTGGAAACCTTTCTGCCCAATCCCAAGTCATGTTTTTCTTTTTCTCTTCTCTCTCTGTAACTTCTGAAGAAGTTACAGAGAGAGAAGATGGCACTTCTTTTCAAGTGCCATCTTCTCTCTCTCTGTAACTTCTTCTGAACCTACCAATAACATACCTGTGCTTTCATCTCTGTTTAAGTTTGTACAGCAATATTCTACTCAGAGGAGGAATTTTCAAGTAAAAAGCTTCTTGTCCTCTGAGCTCTTGGGATTGGGTTTTAGGGATCTTTTCCTTTTAAATTTCTTCAGTATTCTGGAGGTTTAAAGCTGTCTCAAAGGAATCCTGCTTGCGCTGTAAAAAACAAAAATTTCCTTCAACAGAGGGACTATTAAATATCAGCTTTTAAAAAATTGCTGCTATGAGAAAAACATCATAAGAAACAACTATAACTGATAAAAGAACAAGAACAAAATATTTTTGTATTTATATAATACTCAATACTTGTCCCTAAAACTACTTACATAACTTTATTGTTTAAAACAAATGTAGTTTCATGCATGAACAATAAAGAACTGCTTAAAATGCTGCTCAGTTCTCTGGTAGTTATGAGTGACTGTAAAATAGAATATTGGTTAAACTATTGCTGCTTCTCATTTTTTTAAGTTAGTTTTTCAGGAAGAGAAGCAAGTCCTAAAATCTCTTCAGGAACATTAGCAATAGAAAAGCATCTGTAGTTGAAGGCAGATTCCATTTTAGCGAGCATAAACATTATGTGTGTGGGAGCAGCATGGGCACAGGGCTCTGACCCTGGCAGGCTCTGGCATTAGGAACCCATGACAATATGGGTTACCATTGCTGTAATCAAATAGTTTTTTAAAAGGCAAAAATCACTCTTCTGCTATACTTCACTTGATTATTTTTTAAATTGGAGGAAACAAAAATCTAAATATGGTGGTGCCTTGTGAATTAAAGCTGGCAGCTGAAAATAATCACCAGCAGTTATTTTAATTTTCAATGGAGTGTGATAAATCTTGAAGCCTCAGCAGTGTTTTATCTTAGGGGTTCTCTCTACCTACCAGAACAGCTACTACAATCAGCATTAGACAACATTTTGTCAAAATCTTAAAACTTACTTTCTTCTCATGTAGTAATATGAGTTCATTGGATGCTTTTTTGTGGGAGCCTCTGTCTCCTTGTTAAAATATTTTTTATTATTTTGAAATGAAAGTAGCACTGAAAATCCAAAACAAGTCTGAAGATTCCTTATCTCTGTTAGGATGTGGTGATATAAAGTCTAAATATCTTCTAAGATGAGCACATGAAAGAGTGGGAATAAGTTCTCACTTAAAAAAAAAAAAAGGATCTTTGAGAGGTTTTAAATGTAACCCACACTAAGGATAAAGCTGTCATTAAAGAATAATTTGGTGAGAACTGCAGCGTGTCTGACTTCTTTGTTAAAAAACTTTGGTATTAAAGAGCAAAGGATGTACCTCTCTGGAGAGTGCTTTGAGGAATGCTCTAAATCTGGACACAGCCTTGGTAGTAGGAAAGACCAAAAAAAGAAGAAGATGACTCTCAGAGAAAATCCTTTGAAGCAAATACCTTTTGAAACCTTTCAGAGCAGGTCGGAAAAAAAAAAAGTGATGCTGTGATACAGCTGGTTGAAATATATATATATATATATATATATGTATGTAAGAACTGAAATCTTAAAAATGTGAAGAATAATGAAATACAGCATTTAAGCCTCCACCTACCAACTGCAATCCCAGGAGAGAAGTATCTCTTTTCAAATAAATAAATAAAAAATGCTGCAAAGTAAATAAAGCTGAAAATGCATTGGTCTTCTCTCTTAGACATCCTTAGGTTTTTATTCTGTCTGATGTGCTGTCTCTCCCACTAAATAGAAATAAATCTCATGTCTAACCTCATGAAATGAATATTAGTTACAGTGTTTATCTCATTAATTTAGAGGGCCTTAATGTGAATTAATTCTGAGCTCTATCAGTTTTATTCTCACAATTATTTCTGGTGTTCCTGAGCTCTGCAGTTCAAAGGGAAGGTGCCTCATCAATCACCAGGCTGTGACTGGCCCAAGAGCAGGTGTGCGTGAGAAAGAAGGTGCTTCAAGGAATTTATCTTCCTTCCACTGAGTTAT